>NC_052962.1:39378915-39478915 GCF_013358895.1 Oreochromis aureus
GGAATCAGATTTTTGTTCAGATCGTATCAGAGCCGTGAGAGCTCACACACTGTAAATACAGCTGATGTTCGCTCGTAGTAAAGGCGAGGGAGGCGTGAGCTGCGTGCACAGAGGGTACGGCCTCAGGTCCGCACATCTTCGCTCGGCTCGTTCAGTTTCTGATGGTTTTTCGGTCTGCGTGTAGAAACAGCTGCAAGTTCAAGCTGAACGTCACATCTGGATGGGTCAGGGTGAAATCAGCTGCGATGGCGTGCAGAGGCAGAAGCACGAAAGAAACTTCTGGACCTGACGGTATCTGAAAATAAATTCCACTTGAACCAAATTGATTTGGTTTCTATCCAGATGAATCATAATAGAAATAGACAGACGTTAATTAACCTCTTTGTTTTTGTTTTTTTAAGCGCCACGGGGATAATTACCTCGTCGTGGCAAAGGAAAAAAAGCCTGGTAGACCGAATGTGACGGATGATGTCAAACCTTCCAGTAGAAATAACAACTTAAATATTGAAGCACAAACGAGGCGTGATTGGAAACGTTTATGACGACCATTCCAAGTTTATACAGAAAGAAGTTTTTAAATAGTTTTTCTGGGTCTAACGAGCCGATTCTTCGTCTGGTTCTTCTTTTTGTTCCTTTAAATAAATTCATTTATTCTTCAGTGATTGTTTTAGATGTGTTGACAGTCCCCCACGCTGCTCCTTATGCTTCCCAGAATTCCCACCGGGAATCAGAAATGAAAGTAAAACTCCTGGATTGTGTCTCTGTTGTATTAAATTACCGCAGAGGCCCCGATGACGTCACGTCAGGCAGAGAGTTGGCAGCTGATGAGATCGGTGACGGAGGGATGAATAGATGGATCGATGTCATTCATGTTGAGCTCTCGAGGTCGACCTTGAGACGCTCAACGATACGAGAGTTTGGCCGGCTCCACGCACGTCGTGGTCACGTGACCACGAGCGGCGTTCCAATCATCCAGCCAATCACCTGAAACCCAAACCGCACTCAAGGTTCTCTGCCAATGAAAAGACAGCTTTGTTCTCATCAGCGCATCAAATTGCCTCATAAGATCCATCAGTCATTAAGTCTCCACTTCCATTTAACGCTTCCAAGTTATCTAATGCTTAACGGGCCTTTTGGCCTTGGGCCGTGCTTCTAAACGCCGACCTTTCTTTTCAAAATAAAATGCGCTCGCACTCAGTGCCGCTTTTCTGCTCCTGCCGGGTATTTAAACAGCCTTTTGAGTCTGAGGCACACGGCATGAACGCTCGAATCAGATCTGCCATTTTCACTTAATTTTACTTTATTATTCAGTTTTATGAGGTCATGTGATTGGTCCGGTTTGTACCTTTAACCTTTTAGATCCATGAGTCTTTTACTAGAGACGTGCTGGACAAACTTTAAATGGATGTGACAGGATAAAAGTTCATATCTTTACATCTCCAGACTAAGTTTAAATTTAAAAAAACTCAGAGGTCACCTTAAAGAAAGAAGAAGTGATTGCAGATCCGGAGCTGTGCATGTGTGGCTCTTCTTTGGGCTGATGTCCTGAACCATCAGAGGCATTCATATTGATTTAAGTACAGAGGTTTATCAACTTGTCAGCACTTTCAGAGTTTGAGTTGTTCTGAATCTTCAGCTTATTGTTGGGGAAACGACATTAAAGCGCAGAAGAAGAAAATGTACTCGGCGTGCCTCCTCACACCAGCGCTTGTGAAACTAATCTTTACAAATAAAGCACTTTGACCTTTGCCCTGAAAGTAACAAAGCAAAAATAAATGCTCATTTGAGAAGAATAACGGGAGAGGCGCTGCGAGCTCGGCGGGTTGAATCCGACGCACCTCTGGCCCACTTTGAGCCGGGGATTTTTGGTTTTACCACCACCTTCTAACTAAGCCTTTCTGTATGTTACACAATACATACCAAACCAGACTTCACCCGCAGTAAACTGGGTTTTGATCGAGGACATTGGTTAATAGGCTTGATGTGACGAAACCTGTGGGCTAACAGTGTTTCATCAGCTTTACACGTTTTTTATGGTCTGAAAACACAAAATTAGTAAGCTGACTTTGTATTTTAGACCTAGAACGTCCGCGGTGTCAAGAGGTGTAGCGGTGCGCTGCACGCCCCGCATTTACATGAAGTGGATTTCAAGTGAAGCAAATAAGGATGTGCTGTCTCCAAACGCCACAGTACCAGAATGCATCGCATGCTGACAGATCCTGCGCAAACAGGCCATTACAGTTGAGCTTTACCACCATCCCGCCGCCCGCCCGTCCATCAGCGTTCTCAGTATGGCGGTACCTGATAAAACTGTGATTGTGTTTGATTTTGTTAGTGTCACCCAGACGTACTCGGAGCCCTGTTAGGACAGATTAGCCTTCAGGAGGGAGTGCTGTTTTCTGTCTGTAATTTCATCATGTCAGTAATTCCTGCAGACTGCAGGTAGCGGTGAAACATCAGGCCTTTTATTTCCTCTCCTGTAAAGGGGCCAGCTAAAATAACCTGAGGTAAAACTAGTCATGACGTCCTTTTGGTATGTTTCGCAGAACTCTTATATAACACGAGTGAGATTTGGATCTCTATAAGCTTAAGAGAAAGCTGCTGGAAATAGCCTGGCAGCTCTCAGAAGAGCTGGGTCATACTACCAGCTGTGTTAATGATGCATTAGCACCACGAGGTGCCCACACAAAGCCATCCTTTGATCAATCATTTAGCGTCCACACACACTTATGTTAAAACACACACACACACAGAGCTGGCGGTTTTTGTGCTGCATGATGACTGTGTGCCTGAGGGAGGAGGGTCACGGGGACTCTGAAACCAGGACGCTTTTAGTTTCTGAGTGCCGCCGCCGCCGCCTCTAAAGCTCCAAACTTTCAGTCCCCGGTGGTTCTTTCAGCCGCCTCATTTGCATGTTCCTCGCCTGCCTGTTAGTCACCGTACCTGGGAACACAGCGAGAGCGCCGGCTGCAGCGTCTTCCCAAAGGGACCATTAGCATGTCAGGTGTTTCAGATCTGTTAGGCATGCCCTGATCAGTCGGCATCAGTGCTAATAGTGGCCTAATTAAGCTGATTGCTCTGACCACTGTGCAACCAGCTCCTACATTACATACCAGAGCTGTCCTTTTCCTCATTCTAACAATCACACTTAACCGACAACTGGAAGTATTGTGCTTGTCCTACCGCCGTCCTGCTGGCCTGGACATGGTCACATTAATCAATAATCAGAGGGAGAAACCTACGCACAGGACCATCATCAGACGACTTCAGGCCTGCAGTCACAGCAGGAGATGAGGCGTTTCCTCTGATTCGTTTTCACCTCCTGATGATGGTTTTACTCGATTCTCCATCAACAGCTTAAAGATCCAAACAAAATAAAACCAGTAAAGAGAAGAATCTAACAGTAACTTTACATTATAAAACCCTGAAAACTCCCACAGGGCTCCACAAGAAAATGACTCTCACAGATCAAACAGATCGTGACCTGATTCGGCCTATAACAGTTCGTGTTAGTGCAGTTCACGTGCCGAGGGTCACATCTGTGAGGGCCTCGTGAATGCTGAATGATAAACGCAGTTTGCAGGAAACATGAACGTTGTGCTTTTTTGCACGTGCTCCAGCTGCGGGGTAACCCAAGCTGCCACACGCTGTGCGTTACAAAACAGGAAGTATGAGCGCACAGACTGTACTCTGTGTTATTTACATTTCCCACTTTGCTTCATTTTGAAGCACACAAGTCACACTTTGATGTTTTGGAGACCGTCCATCCACCCCGGCCTCCTCGTTCATCAACCACAACTTCCTGCTTTGCTGCCATCATGATTACTATAGCAGAGTTTTTAATATACTGCAGCAGGTTTCACCCCCTGAACTTTAACCGTTTGGTGTTTTTATAACTGGTGCTGTCATCTCGTTAGGAATGAGCCTTTTTGTCTCTGGAGGTCGTTTTGAAAAGTTTTATAGATGAAATTGATTTTTTTTTCAATGTCTAAAAACTCAGAGAACAAGGATTTTATCAACTAAACTGAAAATATTAGAGGTTGATTTTTGGTTTGTGAAGTGGAGCTGAGACGTCTCTGTGCCTCATCCTCATGTCGTCTCATGTGTTAAAAACGGCTTCAGTGCTGCTTTTGGGGAAGAAAAGTCATCTGAGTGAGTCCCCGAAGTCTGTTTTGGTCTCATTATGAATTACAAGCTGCCAGGCCAGCCCTACAGTAGTTTAGATCCCCGCTGATGACAAGACGCCTGCCGGTTCAGTTTGTTTGCAGCTGAGCTTCCTCTGTGCCAAAATGTACATCGCTCCCTCCCCGCGAGCCCTCACCCCCTCCAGTTTGCCCTTGTTCCAGTAAAACGTCTTTAACCCCTCCTATTAGCACACTGGGCTCCTTCCAATCTGCCTTTCGTCCTCCTAATTTGTCATTTCATTTCCCAAGATATCTCCTCATTATCTTCTCTTTCCTCGCCGACTTGTTTTATGGCTTCCTCGACACCCTTTTCTCTCCGGCACGCCCTTCGCCGCCTCGACGTGCGAGCTGCGATGCAGTCAGTTAGATGGATGGATACAGTTTGTGGTTAGACTGACGGTTTGCCCTTGACGGAGGTGAAAATCGGATCTTTTTCCCCCGACCCCTGCTTCACCCCGCCGATCCACTCGAGTTACTTGGGTGTCACTTTCAGAGGAGAGTTCTGTGTCCCGTCGTGGTGTTTAAACGCAGGGAATCCTGGGAGACTTTGTTGCCTCCATCTAAAATTGATACTCTAATGTGCACCAATTAAAGGAGGGAACAAAGGTTTGCTTGTTTTTGATTGAGGAAAAACTCACCTGCCTCTCAAAAGGACAATTTGCCGCTTCCTGCAATTTGCAAATCACTGTTGTCACTGCTGCAGTTTTATTATTTCCTCAATAATTACGAAGCACTGCCGTGCTCCAAACAATCCCCTGCACACAAATACTGTACGAGTAATTACAAGCATGCACGGAGGCGAGCTCAGCCCAATAAAATGGGACGCAGCCAAGCGGCATATGACTCCCCTCGTCAGAAGTTGGCCCGGAGTCCTCGAGGCCGACCCAGTGATGCAGCAAAACATGACACTGCTGAGCTCTTTTTTTTTTACTTTTCTTTTTTCTTTTTTGCGAGCTGGCAGCCGCAGCGCTCTTCCTCGTCGACGGGAAGCGAGGCTGCCATCGCTGCTCGGATGAAAAGCTCGGGCCTGCAGCTCCGTCTGCCTCTACGCTTCTTACTTTCCCTCGTCCAATCTGTTTTCTCCAGCTCTGTTTTCCCTCTCTGTCGCCCCTTTTCTCTCCTTCCATCCGTCTCATTTCTCTCTCCTCCCACACTCTCGTGTCCTTTCTCTCAACCTCTTTACTGCTAAGCACTCACGCTTTCTTCCCTTCTTTTGGTTTTTTGGCTCCTACACACTCGTCTTCCTATACATGCACTCCCTGCTCTGTTCTCTCCAACTCCTCCCACACTCTTCTTTTTGTTTTATCTCCTTTACCGTCTCCCTCCCTCTTTTCCCACTTCACCTCTGGCAGCAGCTGGGTCTCTGGCCAAGTATTTTAAGCAAACGCACAAGGAGAGAGGATCTGAAAGGAGATTGAAGTATTTGCTAGAATTTGGCCCGTATTAGGGCTGCGTATTGATTGCTTTATTGGGCTATTAGTGCACTGTTTCCTGGAGTGCCTTTTAAGAGCAGCTTAACTCCCGTTTTAGCGTAAACGCGCACCTGGGCATCTCTAAAAGCTGTGATCAGCTGCTTCCTCTCACAGGTTAGGGTGGACCGATGCTGCAGCGGGTTATCCTCCGTGTCTGGAAATGTGGGTGTGGCTCAGATTGGAGCGTAGTGTTGCAGTTTGTGTGGGTGTGAAGAGCAACAGAGTGTTTCTGCAGCCTCTCTTGGAAGGTTACTGGATGTATTTCTGCGTTAAGCTATAAAATCCTAATTTAATGGACACAAAGCGTTTAACCAAGCCTCATTATTAAATAACATGTAATTGCAACTCGCCTTTAAAGCAGGGGTGAGTGGGCCGGGTCAGTAAAACGATGCACAATGCAAATATTCCATATTTTGTCCCGTTGAGCGTAAATAAATGTGTCTCCTGAAGCAGAGCCAAGATTTTATAACAGCTGGAAGCAGGTGAAAAACAACTGCTGCCACTCTCGGTTTAAAATTAGCCAGACAACAGGTTGTTGGATTATTTTTCTCATTTAATGAGCATTTCATTAACAAACAGATGACGAATGGCACGAGATGTCTTTAGAAAAATGTTTCTCCAGCCTCATTAAACTCACGTTACAGTTTGGGATCCTGTGAAACGCTCACAGCAGACACGTCCACTCCTCCGAGGCCTGAACCGGACACTTCAGCGGGCCGGTTGTGACCCCCTGTTTTAGAGTCTCTTCCGTGCCCCACACCAAACTTCTGTGTGGTTATGTTTTTACATCCTTCACTGCATCTTCCCTTCAGCTGCGGGGTCGGTGGTTCAGTGGTCATCATTGGTGCCGCACGGCGTGAAGGGCCTTGGTTTGAGTCCCGGCTGAGGCTCTCTCCTCGTGCCTGTGTGGGTTTCTTTTCACAGAGTAAACACTGTGGATGTGTGGGCGGAGATGGCTGGTAGAGAAGCGTCGCGGTGAAGCAGGAAGTAAACGGTGACGTGGCGTTCGGCTCGTTTCCAGCTCCGTGTTTTCAGTCTCAGACTGAGCCACGTCTCTTACGCTGGGACTTGGTGCAGCACTTTGGTCCATTAAGCTAATATTCTTCTGATTGGTCGCCCCTCTTAAACGGTGGGTGGGGCTTCTGTGGCTAAGATGACCATATTAGAAAGTCCTCATACAGACTTCGCTGATAATTGAACACCGACACAGATTTAAATCGGGAGAAGCAGAACGGGCCTGCCCTCTACTCCTATCAGAGTCACTTTTAAATAATTTCCAAGTGAAACTTTTTAAACCTGTGAACTCTCTGGTACTCGGGCGCTACAGGTCCTCACAGGCCCCTCTGGTTCCCCAGTAACCGAGACCTGACCCGGGGACCTGAGTTGGGCTGGGTCCAAAATCATATTCAGTCTAATCAGGTTGCGCGGGGTCGGGTCATGCTGTGCTGCAGCAGGTTTTAGAGGCAGACGGAGAGAGGAGGTGGACTACGCTCTGGATTGCATCTATTAGCCCCGCGGCGCGTTCGGATCTTTCAAACGAGGTTTGGGACTGAAATTTTGAACTCCTCGAGGCGACCGCGTTGGACACGTTTGGGTTCGCCATAGAGTAGTTTTTTTATGAATTGATTGTCGGTGTTTTTATGCTCGTTGTTTGAGGAAACGCCATTAGCCGAAGCGTGCAATAAGCAGCAATGTAAATGCATGAGATTTATAATAACATAGGATTAGTTCAGTCTCATTGCACAGTGCAACAATTCAAACGGGCTCTGGATACTCTGCAGCTATAAAATGTGTCTCCCGTGCAGGCGATGAGAAGCTGATCAAGGCTGCGAGAGCATGAAATATGTCCAGCATTAAGTGACACATGGGACAAATAACAGCTTGCCCAATACTAATTAAGTGTTGAAGTACCCATTTTTTTTCCTGGCAAATGTGTTTTTTCCCCCAACTGATTGGGGCACCTTTTCAAAGCTTCAACTTTCCTGATAGAAAGTGCACCAAAACCTCATTTTATTATCCGTTAAAATTTTACTGTCAAATGGAAATGTTTTCGTCGTCCTCTCATCTCTCTCGTTCTCTTCATCTGCTTTCGATTGTGCCTCTTACTCTCTGTTCCTCTGCTCTCTACTTATCTTTCCCCGTCTCCCTTTTTTCTTCCTCCTGAAACACTCTGTTGTCCCTTTCCTCTCCTCCTCCTCCTCCTCCTTTATGTTTATCTGCGTTCTTTTCTCGCTCTTCTTCTCCTCCATTCTTTCGCCGTCTTCTCTCTCTTTCTGTCTGCCAGGCCATGGCCTAGTTAAAATGTCTTCTGCTTTGTGCCTGTTCTCTTTCATTAGCTTGGAAGTTTTCAGACTCTCCCTTCTTTCTTTTTCGCCTTATCTCTGCGCGCCTTCGCCACTCTCTCTCCTCTCTCTCCTCCCATTTACCTGCTTTTTTCCTTTTGTCCTCCTTTTATTATTGCACTCTTCTGTATTTATTCACACCTATCTTCCCCTCTCTCTCCCCGTCTGTTTTTACCTCACTTTCTCCGTTCCATTGTGTGGATGATAGCTGTCAGGAGATCTCATCACTGAGTCTCTCTTATTACATGATTACAGGGTAATTATCCTGTGAAGTTGTCTTTGCCCGAATCTATGAAAGGCGCTTAATGTCTTTTTAATGGGGTTTGGAGTTTGGAGACTTTTTTTTGTCTTTTGTAGTTGCCGTGGACGTCTTCAATTTATCGCATTTACATGTGATTGGCCTGGAACGGCGTGTCCTGATTAAGTGGCACTCTGATTCATCATAATTTTCGAGCGTGGCGTCTCGAGTTGTCAGCCGGACTTCCTTTATTTTTAACTTCTGGCCTTTTGGCGTTGTCAGCAAACGCTGTCGCCTGCCAGGGCCTGATTAGACCGGACCCGACGGAGCCAGTGCGGTGCTAAGACGAGCGCCAACAGACCTGACAGACCTGGCTCGGACATTACAGGAAAGGAGACGCAAAATATCATGTTGCTAATTAAGCTTGGAACCTCCCATCTTACAAAATGATCAGATCTGCTCCAGAGGGTTTCGCCATGACTTGTGGGCAATAAAAATGGCTGACTTTGTTTCCCTAACATGGTTATAGGTACTCTGTAGCCTTCACACGGGAATGCTTGAAATTATTAGCCTAGCAGAACCTGCGAGAAATATCTAGAGGTCAGTAGAGTAATAATTATTCTTTCTGGTAACCATAGAAGCAAATAATAAGTCCCTGTTTAAATTAGAGATGTATGGGAAAAATCAACATCCAGGCCTGATAGTGCCATAAACCAGCAGGGGACGACTCCTCTAGTCTGCGGCCCTCGGCTCACTCGATCTGCGACCTCGGTAACACTTTCCTGATGAGTTTGTGGTCTCGGGCGCTAGCTTCACGTCTCACTGAACAAACATTAACCCCGTAAAATTTTTGTCCCATTCCAGTAAAAACTGAGCTTAAAGCAGGTGGGCCCTACCGTCTGACTGTCAGGTGTGTGGTCACGGCGAACATTAAGACCGGATTTTACTAACCAATAGGTGACTAGATCCATGCATGTTATAGAAAACACTAACATGAACTGTTCCAGGTTCCCCATGTGCAAAAAGGCAAAAAAATGAAAAAAAAAAGTTTTTCCGTCCTTCCCAGGGCTGGACTTAATTTTCTTTGTGCAAGCTTTCATCTGGCTGTATGCTTTGGGACTTTGTGGTGATAGTTTTTAAGTTTAACCTTGGCAGATTCACAGTGACAGCTTTCCCAGCTCTCCTGATAACTATTGATGAAAACTTGACTTTAGAAAAGGGTCTGGAGTTTAGTGTTGAACTCTGAAACCTGGAGCCAGTCTATGGACTACACAGTTCTAGATAGAATCTGTTTGCCACGATCTGGGCGATCGTGGCTCAAGAGTTGGGAGTTCGCCTTGTAATCGGAAGGTTGCCGGTTTGAGCTCCGGCTCCGACAGTCTCGTCGTTGTGTCCTTGGGCAACACACTTCACCCGTTGCCTACTGGTGGTGGTCAGAGGGCCCGGTGGCGCCAGTGTCCGGCAGCCTCGCCTCTGTCAGTGCGCCCCAGGGTGGCTGTGGCTACAATATGTGAATGTGTGTGTGAATGGGTGGATGACTGGATATGTAAAGCGCTTTGGGGTCCTTAGGGACTAGTAAAGCGCTATATAAATACAGGCCATTTACCATTTACTGTCGACAAATCCAGAAACCTGTTATCGACAGCAGCATAAACAGCTGATTTGACGCTGGTAGGCAGCAACTCTGGTTTGGTAATCTTGTTCTATACGTTCTGTTTGCGGTGCTGACTTTGTGGGTTTAGCTCGGTCTGGCTACAACAGTTATATAGTTAATATAAGATGATGCAACCAAAGAGCACGTGTGTCCTACAACTTGTGTTTTTTTCCTCATGCAATCATAAAACTTTGGTTCAGAGGACATTTTTCACTGTGCACTCGGTCAGTTTCAAACTTTAGTCGAGGTGTCCGTATTTTATCCACTGGGGATCTGGACAGCAGGTGGTAACGCTGATGTTTGAGCAGTTTCCAGTTCATGGCAGGTCTGTTCTGACCAACCAAAGCAGCTTTCACCCTCTCAGCTGAGGGTGAAAGTTTGGATAGTTTTTCAGACCATGGCGCAGTAGCTGCACTTCCTGAGAAGAAACAGTGGATTGAACGGATGATCTTGGAACATGCAGTCCTTTAGAAATGACTCCAAAATATCCCTGACTTATCTAAGCTCTCCGGATTTTCACATGTCGCCGTGTGTCAGTCAATCGAACGATTTATGTGTTGGCACAGAGAATCCACCGTGGCTGGTTAGGACATCTAAGTGGGTGTTCTTGACCTTGGGTATATATTATTTTCACCGTGTTTATTTCAGGAAATCTAAAATAAATTAAAACTTGTTCACTAAATTATTGAGTTTGTTTCGTTTTCTCATAATCTTAGAGGTTGTGAAATAATTCAGCTCCAGAAAAAGTTCTCAGAAATTGTGAAATATGAAAGCCTAGCATTACTAAAACATGCATGACCAAGATGATAAACTTTTGATTAAAACTGTATCCATAAGTGATTCTCTCCACTCTCTTTTTTCCTGTGCTGATTTCACCTTGCTCAAACAAAGGATGTTTCATCAAAAAGGCTTGTTTACCAAAGTGCAGATTATCTAGTTTCCCCCCTCTCTCTTTCATTGCCCATCATGCACTTTTCCTGTTGTTTATCCTGTTTTGAGTGAACATCAGACACAAACATTATCGTAGTGACGTCTTTCTCTCTCCGACATGTTTTTCTCTGATTTTTAGCCCTTTCTAAGTGGCTGCCTCACAGCTCACTGAACACAAACAGTATTAACGTGTCGTTTTCTCTCTTTGTCTTCGTCTCCACGCAGCTTGAACGCCGCTGCTGTCTGTGATGCCCTCCCATGACGCCGAGGTCGGTAGCTGACACTGCCAGTGAGCGGGAGACGCCACTGCACAACCGGTCCTGGGCCAGCGCCGTCAGCCGGTTCTCGCCCTCCCTCTCACACACTGGAGACTCCACATCCAACCGCCTACCACTATCCACAACCATCTGCTCCGTTCCGCCCCAGTAAGGACCCCCCAACGCCGACACGCTGACGTCCTCGACCACCAGCAGTAGCAGCAGCCAAAAACAATATCGTCAACACGATCAGCAACACCAGCACCATCATCATCACCAGCAGCAGCAGCAGCAGCGGCCGCAATCATGTCCAGTCGTAGAAAGTCCTCCACCCCCTGCATGGTCCGGGTCGTCAGCGACCTGCCTGATGAACAAGATGACCCGGAGGAGGTGATGGACATGGAAATAGTGGCAAGCAAAGATGTGAGAGAAAATGAACCACCTGAATCTGCGAAAAAGAGTCAAAACCTCATGAAGGATAATGGAGATAATCCAGACCGGAAATCATTTCCAAAACACTTAGACAAAGAGCAGCAGTCTGGATGTGAAGATCACCCCCCTGTCATCGAAGATGTAGAAGCCAGAGGGGGAAAGGACAAAGAAGCGCCAGAATCCGACCCGGTGTCCCAGAAGAAGCAGGGAAGAGGTTACGAGTGCAAATACTGCCCGTTTTCGACGCAGAACCTGAATGACTTCAAAGAGCACGTGGACTCGAGCCATCCTAACGTCATTCTAAATCCACTGTACCTCTGTGCTGTCTGCAACTTCAACACCAAGAAGTTTGACTCGCTCACAGAGCACAACGAGAGCCAGCACCCAGGTGAGACGAACTTCAAGTTCAAGAGGATAAAAATGAACAATCAGACTATCTTAGAGCAGACAATCGAAGGCAAGGACAATTCAGCTGAATGCGATGTGACAAATGAAAAAGGTGAAAGCCACAGCAGCTCTGTGTTTCCACCTTGCATATCTACCACAGTGAAATCTCCGGGTAGTGTGCATACGCTCTTTGGAGGGAGCGAACTGAAAAGCCAGCTGGACGGTTTGATCCAGAAGGACCAAATCACAGCAGTGAACATCAACGGAACAGTCATCATCCCTGAACCCACCATCGTCCAAGGGCTCTCCCATGTCACCCCAATGCTCCAGCGTCCACCCAACTTTAACTCTGTACCAAAAATAGCCGTTCCCTTGAACACCACCAAATATAACCCTTCTTTAGACAACAACCTGACGCTGATCGCCTCCTTTAATAAATTCCCTTACCCAACACATGCTGAGCTGTCATGGCTTACAGCTGCCTCCAAGCACCCGGAGGAACAGATCAAAGTCTGGTTCACTACCCAGCGGCTGAAGCAAGGTATCACTTGGTCCCCGGAAGAGGTGGAGGAAGCCAGGAAGAAAATGTTTAATGGTTCCATCCCTCCTGCTCATCACACATTCACCGTCTTGCCTACAAGCCCCGTCTCTCAGCCGTCTGCCAAAGCCTCACAGCAGCCCATCGTCCACACGACAGTCGAGCATCTCGGTCACGTCCGAACGACTGCGCCCAATGGGCTAACTGTAGTCACCACCACAAACTCCCCGGCAGGCTCTAGCCACTCCCTTAAGCGACCCCTGGCGACACAGCTGTCAACAGTGTTTGGGCCAGAGTCCAAGCGACCCATCATGGCAGTGGCGCCCCACTCTGGTGACCCTAAAGACAAGGTCCTAATGGCTCCTCCCCCACCACCTCCTCCCCCAAAAGGCCGCCTCCCAATGGCTCCACCTCTTGTTCCCATGGAGATGAAAAGACCTGTAGCAGTTCCTCTGGTTACCACAGAGATGAAGAGGTCATCCGCTGCTGTGCCTTTAATGCCACCGCCTCCATCGTCGTCATCATCATCTTTGTCTTCCAAAGGGAAGATTCTCTCGGCGTCAGGAAATCCCAAAACAAAGCCGGTGGTGTCTCTGCCCTCCATAGTCTTTCCAGAGTCGTTAACAAGGCCAATGATTGCCCCCCCACCGATCTCTGTCCCTCCGTTCAGAAACAGTCTACTTATTCCCCGTAGCGTGCCCGTCTCTTCCAAAGAAAAACACCCCAGTTCTCACAGTTTGCCAGCTTCTGATTTAAATCTGCCGAACTCCCCTCCGCTCATTACTTCGCAGGTAAGGAGGCCGACAATTATCCAGTCCATCCGTGCTCCGGCTAAAGCCCCATCCCAGATTTCAGCGTTCTCCTTGGATGGCAAGAAATTAAAAGAGCAGCAAGGAGTGGAGCTGAAAGCCAGCTACCCCAGAGGAGACAAGGTAGTCAGTCCTCTGCCAGAGGCCAATGGAACGTCTCGAATGGACAGCAAATGGCCCTACGATCAGACCGCTCCTGGTCACAATAATGGAATCATACATTTGGACAGTGGGGACATCCCAGCAGTACCAAAACCAGATTTTCAACATAAGTCCTCGGTGCTGACCCAGTTCCCCTTGCTGGAGAGGATGAAAGGAAAAACGGCAAAACAACTGAAGATCTTGGAGGAGAACTTCTTGCGGAACAGCTTTCCCACACACAGCGACGTGGATAATCTCTCAGCCATAACCCGCCTGTCTCACCAGGAAATCGACAGCTGGTTTGCAGAGCGCCGCGCGCTTCGTGACAACCTGGAGCAAGCCCTTCTGAACTCCATGGGCACTAAAAGGATGGGCGGCAATGGCATTGGTGCCATCACTGAGAAACAGCTACATCAGCACCAAGCACTGCAACTTAATGGGATTCACAAACCAAGCACCGGTGTAGGCTTCCTTAAAAGCCCTCCACCAACTTCACACCCCCTGTCCATGATTGTTCCTGGCACCATTGCACCTTCCGTCCCCAATCCGAATTCCTGCTCAGTGCCTCCAGACGGCCGATCCCTGGCGCTCCTCAAGGACGATTTTGCTCAAACTCGGTGGCCTTCCCCTGAGGAGTTCAGCCAGCTGGAGGGTCGGACAGGACTGGCTCGTGGAGAACTGGCCCGCTGGTTCACCGATAGCCGGCTGCAGAGCGGCAGCATGGACTTGGCAGAACTTTTTCACAACAATGGTGTGAATGGAGGACAGGGGCCGCCTATGTGTTCCCCTGAAAACGTTCCACCCAGCATCATCCAGCGCTGTCAGGAAGGAGCCGTAACAAACAACAACAACAACAGTAAGGTGCTGGAGGTTGAGATGGGCTGGCTGATGGACCAGCGCACCAACAGCCTCAACAATCAACAGCACGATGAGCTCCAAGACCAGTTTGCTGGCAGGTACTTAATTTCACAGTTCTTTACTTTGACATGTTTTCTGTTTAGCAGACTTGAAATACACAGAATATAAAGTGGTTACCTTCATACAGTCCAACAGATGGCCTTATGCGTAGGGTTAACTAGGTTTTAGCCACATGCTAAACAATCAGATTCAGAAATGAGAAGATGTTTGCTTTTGATAATAACTGAAAGGCAATCTGGTGTTAGCGGTTAGCCTCTTAGCCACCTCCAGACCTGGACCACTACAGACCGATCCATGGTTAGGGCAGGGTTTCCTTTTAACCTCATGCTAAACAGGCAAATTTTCAGAAACCTAAGTTCAAAATTTTGGAAGGATTTTTTTATGAAAAGCATTTTCATTTGCTGTGGATGTCAACCTTTTTGAAATTTTGAAAGTTGCAAGTTTACCAGCTAAGAGTCCATGGTTTATTCCCCTTTGACGACTTTCGGTTCACTTTTTGCTGGATAGTAAGTTTAGTTTTCACCAGCTGGTTTAGACCTCATTACCACAGGCCTGTGGGCAATCCACTGGTAGTCACTGGTCCTAAGTGGAAAGGTGTGTATTTCGCAAGTGTTCACCAGGGTTTGATGGAACATGCTAGCATCAAATTGGTCACAAAGAGGTCCACAGTGCTGCACTGAAAACCTCAGAATTGTTTTGGTCGCTAACAGGTTGCTGCAGTTGTCCTTAATTTGCATGGAAGCCACAGACTTGTCTGCAAACATTTACCAAGCGGAAAATTTGTGTTTGCAGACCACTTGGTGGCTTCCCTACAGACCAGCCTGCAGGCCTGTGTAACCAGTCATGCCCAAAGTGTGGGCCATGAAGGCAGATAAAATTACTGTGAAATGTTTACGATTACATTTTCCATAAAGCAAACAATCAAAATTAACAAAACTAAACTGTTAATGGGATTTAAGCTGCATGTCATTCTTAATTTATCTGCCCTCGTTTGATCTAAAAGAAGATTTTAAAGGTTTTAAAACGGAGTGATGGCTATCATGATTCAACATCAGCAAGGTAATCAAGACATCAATACGAGTCTGTGAAAACACAAAGAAGGAAATGCTCCGTCTCAGCCCGGTGTGTCGATCAGAGATGTGATTTAAGGTTTCAGTCTTACATTTGAGAAGCGCTTTGATTCGGTGCCCTGGGAACGAGAACAGGATGAAGATATAATGTGGAACTTTTTCTGCTTTTGCTTTTTTACTGAAATGTTTTTAAAAGCAGGCCGTGTAGTGAAGGACTCTTACAATGCTGCGTAAGTATATGTAAAGTGACTGAATAATTTGCCACAATTGGCAGAGAAACACAGCAAATTAAGCCCCGAAATCACGGATACGTAGTCCTACACTGACAGCTGCTGCCAGCTCTCTATAATTCCCCCGTGTCTCAGTGTGACCACCTCCTTTATTATGTAGATGAAATGATGGAAATGAATATAATTTTTCATAAAGAGTCGAGTCAATCTTGTTCCTATATCCCAGTCACAAAATTCCACCTCGCTCCTTCACTTCTCCTCGATAATTCCTGCAGTCAGTGTTTACCGAACTGCACCCCTGGTACTTTCAGCACCGTTTTCTACCCACTGACACCTTTTGTGGTGACCTGTGCAGCCAAAATAAATTTGCGCTTCCCCTCGGCGGGCTTGTGCTGTTGTTTTCTAGTTGCCACATTAACATTGTTTTCAGGACATTAACCTACAAATCTACATGACTCTATTTAGTCTGCCTCTCCTTCAAGGAGCTTGGGACATGTTTGGCCAAATAACACAGCCATTACGTTGGAAACCAATATCTCCACTATAATTTGGGCAAGGCTTTTATTCTTCCCGTGAGCCTGCTCCGGGTTTCTGGCTCAGCCTTTGAAAACACCGCGGCGTGAACCTGCACTGACAGCACACTCGAATCCTTCTGGCTGCTGTTTATTTCATAAACTCTGCAACAAAGCGCGCCGCGTGACGTGCGACGTACGGCCGAACAATGCAGAGCGATAAAGGAAACTGTCAGCGGTGCTCAGATGGGAGTTCGGGGTTAATCGTGTCCTTTTATTTGTCGATGTAAAGCCTGATTTAAAGCACGAACGCGGAGCTCGTCTCTGTGTTTTCGTGGCTGTGACAGAGGCTCGTCATGTGTGGGTTCGCTCTGTTTCCACAGAATTTCCTCCTTCAGTTTTAAATTATTGCGGTGATTAGTTTCTCCTCGTTATAATTAAAAACGCTCCACTTATGACCCACTCACGTTAAATATGATTGTGCGCAATCACCTCAGTGGCATCTCAAAAACACTGATTGACAGTTCTTGTTGGTGCTGAAGGACAAACGACTGAAAAAAGAAACAGAAAAACGACTGATTTTTAGTCCATTTTCTTTGTGTGGGCTGATCGCACTTTGACCTCTGGGATTTTTGTCATGTTTGCTTCACGTGTGGCTGCTCGTCACTGAGACACTGAAACTAAAACACTTAGTTTCCTTTAACAGCTTCAGGCTGTTTTTAATGACGAGAAAATCTAAAATTTAGTTCAACAATCTTAGGCCCAGGACGGCATTTATGCTTTCCCTCCCATTAATTTCACACTTTTACCTCACTGTTAATTATTTTTTTATCTTTTTTTATTGTTTTATTTATCAATCTTGAACAGACAGCATCATTATAGGACTGATCGTCACTACGTAACTCTAACGAGACAGGTGAAAACAGCGACAGGTGCCCTGTTTTCAGGGCTACAGAGAAAATTATTCTGAAAAAATGTCTGCGTTGGTTTTTCTCAGATGTGAAGTGCAGATGAAAACTAAGAGTAACACTGAACACGGCTTTTAACTGCTGGCTGCACCAAAGCTTCCCCAGCAGAGCTCTGTAGGTACTCGTTAAACTCCTAAAGCATCCGTGATTCCGCATCAGTCGACACTCTCGCTGTTAAAAATGTTCAAATGTATTTCCTGGTATGTGTTCCCTCTAACGTGACGCTCTCGGTCTGCCAGACTGAGGCAGCAGAGCGTGGCGGAGCTGAAGAACGGGGGACAGAACGGGGGCGTCCTCGGAGGAGCGCGGGAGGTGTTCGGGACCTGGCTGGAGGACTCGAGGCGAGGGCGGGAGCTGCTCGTGGACAGAGAGAAGAAGATGGCGGAGGACGCGTCTGGGAGGCTGACCGGATAAACGGTGAGTTTGAGTTTCGTGGCAGCGTGTTTCAGTGTCAGCAGCTGTCCTTGGATCTGCGGGCCTCGCCGAGCCTCTGAGGTTCGTTTCATCGATGCTTTGTGTTTTATTTGTGCTCCTGCTCGCCGATCAGAGGATGCTGCTGAAATGCTCCCGAGTCATTTCTGAAATGTTTGATGAGTTCAGCGAGAGCAGATGGCCCGCTGAAAAGGTGCATTCACGGCAGAAAGTATTTAGCGCGTGTTATAAGGGCAGTGTTTTTTAATTAAACCTGTAACTGAATTGCATTCACTGGCAATAAAAGTGCTATTTCTTAGTTAAATGATTAATCACTTATTTTAGAAAATGCCAGAAATGACAAATGACCTCCTTTCAAGCAATTAAATGAAGCATGAATCACGTCTTTCAGTGGTGCATCTCTGATTTTGGCCATTCTTCTATAGCGAGAGAAGCACAAATTACCTACTGTGTGAGTGTAAAAGGTGGAATTTTTCCAGAAAACAAACTTTCGTTGACAAACGTAGAATGTTTTTCCTCTTCTGCATTGTTTGCATCTTTGCTCTCCGGCAGTTTTCTTCTTCATGTTTTTCCCTGTACGTCGCTGCTGCCTCGAGGTCAGTGCAGTCCAGCGGCAGGATCTCCACCACAACAAACAAACCAGAGGCCCGCACGGACACGAACATCCCTCACAAATAGCTACACTTCTAGAAAAACATGTGCTTTTTTTGTGTTTTGTGTGTTTCTGTTGTTTGTGCTCGCTGAAGCCTTCCTGCGGCTGTCTTTAAAACACACTTCAGGTCTCACGTTCAGCTTTTTGGCTGAGGTTGTCTGCTGCTTCACTCTGCGCAGGGCCGTAACCTACAGAGTCCACCTCATTACATGAAATCAAACTTGACTGAGACCTTCAGTTCATCTGGATCAAAGTTTTACAATCAGAGGAGGCCGGACTTGCTTTAGTCTTAGCACAGTGATTCTGGGTCTCTGTTTAGTCACTTCCTGTTTTATTTTGAAACATCATTGAGTCTTGCTCTCTAATCTGTCCCACCTCTCACTCTTACACATCAGTCTTTGTTCCTGTTGAGGGGGGTTCTTCCTCCCCACCATCATCAAATGCTACTCAAAGGGCACCATCACATTTTTTTTTCACATTGGAAAAGTAAATAAATAAATATTATAACGCCTTTATTTTACCACTTAAATCCCCTTGAGGTGTTTATTGTTGTGAACTGGCACATTTGAATAAACTGTCCCCGCCTCTCGCCTCTCGCTGTCCTGCTGGGATTGGCTCCAGCCTCGCGGTGACCCGGAGCTGGCTGCGCGGCGAGGAAAATGGATGGATGGATTGAAGTGAATTGAATGTGTGGCTGCAGGTTTTACCACCTACAGACTGAACTGATTTAACTCAGTGAGGCCCTCATTGGTCCCCCGTGTCCCCCCTCCCCTCCTCTCCCCAGCCTGTCAGTGTTGAAGCCAACACCTCGATCCCAGGCAACAAACAAACCCACTCGAGCCAATCACCGTCTGTGTGTGTAGCTGTGTGAGTTTTGGCTACAACCGCTCAGCAACAAACACCAACTTCAGGAAAATTTAGGGAAAAAAACATTATTGGAGGCCCAAAAATAGCAACAGACCCCCCGGTGCGGTAAAGTTTGATAGATAAAAGGCTCCGCCTGGGGCAAAGTGTGATGACAGAGCGAGCCGGTTGTTCCCTCCTCTCTGTTCTGACAGAAGATTGAAAGTCTTAATGTTTCTACACGGCTTTCTGCTTATCAAAATAGAATCTGTTCAAATGATTTCCTCAAGACAAACGGCTGTAAACGAGGCAGACACTCCACTTCTTACGGTGTCACTTTTGAAAGACTGTCGCCATTTTCAGTGCCTTCAAAATCCGCTCCTGACAGCTGGAATCAATAATCAATATGCAGCATTTTAAAAAACCAACAGTAAGTGTGGAAGTGGGAAATAAAACACTTCCTGTCAGTGATATTTGAAAAAGGTTTCTGCTCCTTTTACCTGCCTCGGTTCAGTCCAAAAAAAGGCTTTATTTATCCCACAGGGGAAAAAGCTGAGGTAAAGTCACTCGTGCACATAATAATACAAAATCTGAAAAAGTAGTTCCTTCCCACATAAAAATGACAGAGGAACACTGTTCACGTAAGGCGCTGAAGATGAATTACACCACAGCTTTGAAGACCAACTGCGCTACAGAAGCCACAAAGATCCAGAGCAGCGTAAAAAGTTATGTTTCCTTTCAGAAAATGCAGCGTACTCTCCGCTTTATGCTGTATTTGAATCAGACGCCCAGAAACTGAAACTCTGATCTCAGACGAATAAGAAACCGGTCGAGCGCTCCGCTCAGCAGGAATAAAGACGGATTCCGGTGAAATCTCAATAAAATAAAGCGTGACAGAGGAAAACCTCGGTGCTGACCTCTACTATCACTGTACCTCAAGACGAGCCGCGTCAGTTTCTCTGCACATGGTTACTACACAGTTTGCAGGCTAACGGCATGCTAACATGCTCAGAGGTTAAAATGCATGGGTTTAGCGTGCTAATTAGCACAAAACCCTGCAGCAGAGGGTGGAGTGTTTTGGGCCTTACCATCTCAATGTTCTGAAATCCAACACAACAACTGAAGGGGCCCTACGGACTTATCGATCACACGCTAACACCTACCTCTCTGTATCGTTCTTCTGACTGCAAACAGAGTTGAAACTAGAAACTGAGACTGCAAACTCATCGGAAAGTGTTCACTGAGGTCACAGATCTGAGCCGGTTAGGTCGTGTTATACAAGTAAAGCAGGTTTAAAGCCTATTGGCTTCATGATTCAGACCCAGTGACCAAACTTCAGATGGAAGAAGTTATAAGGCTTTTCAGAAACTGGAAGTCTCCCATGCTTTAGCATTCTGTTAAAAGCTTCTGAAGTATAAACTTCATAAAATTTATGTTACTCAAAGTCTGGATGTAATGAAGAAGCAAAGAAGAAGAAGACCAAAAAAAGTTGATGATGAAGAGACTAAAGCAGTCACAGAAGATGAAAAACCACATTAAAAAAAACAAACAATAACTCAGAAAAACATTAACTACAGTAATATTTTCATCTTTCCACCAACATCATACGGTTACAGCGGGTCTTCTGTACAGACATGACATCAGCTCAGGGTTCAGACTTCTCTATGACATCCACAGAGTTTTGTCTTTGTCTCCTCCGGAGCCAGGAGTCGAGGTGCGCTCTGATTGGTTACCTGAGATTCTGCTCGTATGTGTTTGCTGGAGAGGTTTGCTCCATCAGTCTGCTGCAGCTGCTCTCTCCACCCCTCTGCTCCAACCCTCACATCAGAACCGGTCGCTGGTTACAGAAATGAGATGTCCAACATGATAAAGCCCAAATTAAACTGTCCTTTTTTCTCAGCTCATTCACCAGCAGCCGCTGCAGAACAGTGAAACATGAGGAGTGTGGCTTCAGCGGCGGCGCTCGGGGGTGGGGGTGGGTGGGTTGGTGATTTGGACCGTGAGCGGGATGATAAATTAACACGAGCAGCTATCTAAACTCTGGCACTTTGTGGCGGCGGCCGCAGACTCGCCCGCTCTGCCAGACGCTCGGCTCCAGCGCCAGTTATCGCTGGAGGCCGAGTTCTGCTCTCCAAATCAGTTTGGCGCTCCGACGAGTGAGCGTGGCAGGTGAACGCTGGAATACACCAAACGAAGCTGATGGAAAACCTGCTCCAGATAGAAGTCTCACTCGAACTCTGGGAAATATGTGGCGCCGACTAAAACATGGCAACAGGAAACTGAATTTTCTCATTAAACCTCCAACAGGAGCCGATCGGCGTGCACCGAGCTGTAACAGCTTCATCGCCGAGGCCACGTTAAAGAGAGGGCTGCGCAACACCACCCCTCCCCGTTCTCAGGGCTGTAGCTAACCTTAACACTGCCCCCCTCAGCCCCACCCCCCATCCAGTCACATCCATCTGTTTTCGTACCCGCTGGTGTCTACAGACACACCTCCCTCTTCAAAGCCAGCCGCAAGACATCATCTCTCCAGCGTGTCCGGAGTCTCCTCCAGGTTGGACACGCTCGAACCTCCTCCCCTGGGAGACGTCCAGGAGGCATCCTCACCTCCACTGGCTGGCCTCCACGTGGAGGAGTAGCGTCTCCGCTCTGAGCCCAGCCTCCCTTCAGGTGAAGCTCGTTTTCGCCGCTTCCCTCCTCGGTCTCACTCCTGTGGTCAGGACCCAGAGCTCGTGGCCATATGCGAGGGCAGCTCAACCAGCGAAGACAGCTTCACCTTCACCACAGCCTCCATCAGTCTGCCAGTCGCCTGCTCCACTCCCCTCCACCTGGGACAGAAAACCAGTACCAACCCAGAGTGGGCACTCCATCCTTTTCCATCTGAGAGCGTGGGCCAAACGATGACATCATCTGTTCGTATGTAGAAGCTCTATAGTCAGGCGCTCGGGACTCTGGGTTGTTCTCCACAAACTCCTGGAGGGAATTTCTCCACCTTTTCACTGCTGGTTGGTTTTTCTCCACCAGCTTGTCTTTAATTTTTACCTCTTTGATGCTGAGCATCGCCGAGCCGTGACATAAAAACAGCTCAACGTGTGGACGGAAAACCAAAACTTCAAGCTGAAAGACACTAAACTGCTCTCCAGAGTTAATAGAAAACAAGAGTGGGCTGCTAAACCACTCCGAATGACAGCTTTCGGATTAAACACAGTCATTTAATCCTTTTTTAAGATGAAAATATTGATTTGGTGCTGCTCTGAATAAACTATTAGAAGCATGTTTATACTCTGACAACAGACCACAAATGACAGCCAGTGAAAAACGGTCGATATCACAGCAACAAGAAAAAAAATCACATTCTGTAATTAATCTAAAAGCAGAAATACAGACAGAAAAGCACAATTTAACACACACCAGTCAATAAAATCCAAATTTGAGACCTTGAGAGGAGAAACTGCAGCAGAAATAAACTCGACCGTTTTCCCCCGGTGCTGGTCAGAGAGCGATCGTTCGGCTTAATCAAAGCCGGCCGCTCGTCAAATAAAAAAGTCATTCAGGCGTTAAGCAAAACATACTAGAAATTAAACATACATTCCCGTTCTTATTCTGCTGTAACCGTAAGGCCGGTCTGTTGGAGAGGAGGCCAAGGTAAACGGTGGATGAAAGGGACAAATATCTGCTGAGAAAATGAAGAATCGGAACGATGAAATGAAGCGAGACGCGTTCACAGGTCTCAAACATGCAGAGGAGCGAGGCGCTCGGGCTCCAAACACCGGCTCGTTTAAAGCTGCTTTCGCTCTCGCGCTCCCTCCTTTTGTATGTTTGATTTTTACACATGAGGTTAGGGGTCAAAGGTCACATCAGCAGGATGATACTAATAAAGAGTGCTAAAGAGTGATGACATCAACCAGATTATATTAGGGAGTCGTAACGACCGACGGAGCAAAAACAAATTTCTGCAGCAGCGCTAATTGATGTCCCCGGCTTATCTGTGTGTGTGTGTGTGTGTGTGTGTGTGCGCGTGCGTGTGTGTGTGTGTGCGCCCACCATCCATTGTCCTGTCTCACTAATCACAGCAGCTCCGGGCTTCATTTAATCAGCGGAGCGCGGCGCGGCGTCCTGTAATAACTTATCAACAGTCGTACCTTATAGATGAAGCCTTAATTGCTGAAATGCTGCAGAGCTGCTCCCTCGCTGTCATCATCATGATGCGAAACACCGAGCGGCGAGACGACCACAGTCACTCCCGGGTCGCCTTAATCTTAAAGAACATTAATTTATTTCCATTTTGTCATTTTTAATAAAAAAAAGGGGTTTTTTTTCTTTTCCAGTTAAAATTTCTTGGTTTGAAGTTGCCTAATTACACAAAGCTCCCAGCGCTCCTGATGCTGCATCACATCTGTGTTATTTTCTATTGTGGTGTCATCTGATTGGTCCATTTAAATCGGATAATCAGTTTTACTCGTCGGCTGTAAAAGGCTGATGGGGTGCTGTCGTCACCCCGCCGGGCGGCGTCGATGCCTAAGTTTGAGAGCGAGGCGACGCAGGTGTTAAAGGTGCTGTGAGGCTGAGGGGAGCTCAGGTCAGACGTGGCGTTTGCATGTGTAACCAGTCTGTGCGAAGACTGTGATTGGCCTGAAGGATGAGGCTAACTCAGGACCATGGCTAACAGTGAGTGAGAGTGTGGGTGGGGTCTGTGCTAGCTTCCAGTCTGAGGGGAAGAAGCTGTTTGTGAGTCTGTGGGAGTGAGACCTGATTGACCTGAGGCGGCGTCCAGAGGGCAGCGGGTCAAACAGGTGGTGGGCGGGATCGATGAATCTCAGTCTCCAGCAGTTCTTGGTTAACAAGTCCGCGGTTTGTCAGCCTGAAGGCAGAGCGTCAGGTGAGGAGCCGGACCAGGAGCGTGTTTATCTTCACTGTGATTTCTGTCACCATTGTGGGTTTAACGGTACGAGCCTGAAACACCTGAGAGAAGACGCTCGCTAGAGATGGTCTGAGCTGTGGTGTTTGCAGGGACGTGCTGAACAAAAGCAGTTTTTCTGGACTGGCAGCAACACGTGAACACTGGGATCAGTTCGGGATCTGTGAGCGCTCAGAGGAACATCAGGCTGTCGTTTTCCTGCTGAAGTTTTTGAGCGGTCTTTGAAAGAGGCAGCTTCCTACGGCTAAACCAGTGACACTCAACAATTATTTCCCAAGTTAGTTATTAAAACAGAGACGCGTCTTTATTCAACAGTCATGGGTGTAAAATTCACTGAACTCCCTGGACTCAAAAAAGCTCCTCAGCTTTAACCAGCAACAGGAGACGAGTTGGAGACAGTCACAGTTCAACCTGGTTTAACATCTCTGCACTCATTTATGTGCTCTCTCTGGAGGACATGTGGAACACGCGTCTCTGTAGATGTTTGTGTTTCATTTGTGTCTCGTTTGTTTCTTTGTAGCTGTTTCTTGTGTCTCTGTAGCAGCTGGGCAGTACTCGTCTTAACGTCTGACTCTTTTTTGTATCTTTGCAGTTGTTTGTTGTCTCTTTGTAGCTGCGTGGTTGCTTTGTGGTTGTTTTTCATCTTTTTGTAGTCAGTTTGTGTCTTTTTAAGTAACTTTTAGGTGAAGCTCAGAGGGCCCTGACTCTGGGCCTGACTCAGTAACACGCTGTTTGCGTATGTGAGGGTAATAAAGGTTTGTTGTGGCTTGTCAGCTGGTGTTTGTGATTAAACAGCTGATTGAGCAGCTGTTCGCAGCTGAAGAAGACATTCAACATTTTTTCCTCTTTGACTCGAGACCTGATGGATTAATCTGTGTCGAGCTCAGAGGAGCTTAAACAGAAGCCGCAGTGATGTTCAGCGTTGTCTCCACAAACACAGCGAGCACACTGATCAGACACACCGACTGCGTACGGTCCTGAGATGCAGCAGCTCGTAGCTCGACCTGTGGTGGGTCAGTCTCTCACAGCACGGCGGGGACTCTTCTTCACAGCGTTGCTTCAGTTTATTGAGGTTTCATGTATGCACAGCTCTCTGAAGGTCCAGCCTCTCGGTCAGGCTGACATCTGCACTTTGGACCATTGCAGCACCTTTTGTGTGATCCAGTTGGGTCAGACGGCCTCATGTTTGACTCTAGAACACTTTGGAGACTCGGTGACTGTGAGGCAGGGTTTTAATAGTTTTGCAATTTTCATTAGTTTTTATTTTTATTTCGTTTTGACTTCAGATTTTCAATTTTATATTAGTTTTAATTAGTTTTTACCAATTGTTTGCTAGTTTAGTTTAGTTTTTATTTTTTGGAAAATCCTTAGTTTCAGTTTAGTTTTGATTAGTTTCAGTTATAGTTTTAGTTGTGTTTGCGATAAAGTGTAACAAAATCCCAGTTTCATCATATCAGTCATTCTCTTCTGCTTATCCTTGGGTATGTTGCTATTCCAGCTACCATACTCTGCACCCTGGACAGGTCGCCTGTCTGTCGCAGGGCTAACACGCAGAGACAGACAACTCACATTCCCACCTATGGGTTCTTTAAATAAATAAATAAAGGCAGATGAACAACCACTGATACCAGGCAACTATAAATGTATATCTTGGCCCCAATGAGACTATTAACTCTTGCAGCACCGGGTGTTAAGGCAATTGACTCACATAGTTATGTAGATATCCCAGTCCTGTTGTCTCGGGATGCATCACGCTGCCTTGCCTGGGGTTAGCTTCTGTTTCTGGGGATGAGGGTTGGGCGTGCTCCCTTACCTTCTCCAGGTAAGCTAGGCTAGGTTAGCCTTCTTGTGTGAGCTTTTCAAGTGCACTTTAAGGTTTGTGGGATTTTTTTCCCTTTAGAAATGTCCCTCATAATTTGTCTCTTTCCACTACAAGACACTTGCTTTATCCAAAACACAGTCATATTCAAAGTAATCCCAAACTGGACTCTGGCGCTTTCTCCAGACTTTTCCTGACATGATTCTGCGCGTGGACGGAGCAGCAACACAGACGACTCGACTAACGTACTGCCACCTGCTGGCATAATGAGACACAGCAAGAAAAAAACCTGGAAACTAAACTATTGTATGACACACACACATCAACGAAAACTAAACACATTTTTGCAATAAATTCAGTTAATTTTAGTTAGTTTTGTGAACACTCATTACAGTTTTAGTTAGTTTTCCTTTTTTTGTTTTTATTTTTATTTCCGTTAACGAAAATGTTTTTTCACTTCTAGTTTTCGTTATTTCGTTAGTTTTCGTTAACGATAATAACCTTGCTGCGAGGTGCTCAAATCATCAGCCGCCCACCACCGTGCTGACAGCTGGTGAAGAGGCTTTCTCCTGGCAACGAGCCATAGCTATTCAATCCTTTCATGTCTGTAATGTCATGAACTTTAACCTTTAACCTGCTAACTGAGGCCTGTAGAGTCTGACCTCAGGGTGAATTTGCTGGGACGTCCACCCAGGTGAAGACTGTGACACCTGAATGTCCCAGACCTGCAACCTGAACAGTTTGTACAGAGCAGCTCAGACCTGCTGACGATCAGTTAATCGACACTGTTTGATGAGCAGCAGCTGGCTCCGCCTGACAGGCTGGAGTTTACCCACAGGTCACCTGCTGTTTATGAGCCGCTCTCTGTCCTACGATATAAAACTGTGCGTGTTTGTAATCACAGCGACCGCCGGCCTCGTTTAATCTTCGGCACAGTTTTCCTCTTACACAGATTAAGCGAGTGCGCCGCGGCCGCTCAGGTCTGCCGCCATTCTCTCATAGCGTGTCCCAGTTCCCGGCGGCACCGGGCGGCCTGGAACGCCGACTCAGGATCAACGATTGCTTTTTAATCCCCCCGCGCTCGCTCGCTGCTCTCTGCCTCTTTTTGTTTGGCTTTGTTTTCATTTTTTGCCGAGAATCATCCAAATTCTTCTGACACTGACATTTGTGCTGCCGAACATTTGACAGATTTTAATGTGTTTTTTTCCCTCCTCCCCCCTCCACCCCCCTCCTCCCCTCTGTCCATTTCAGGCGTGAATAAGATTCGCCTCCATCGCCTCCGCCACCGCCGCTGCTGCTGGAAACATAGAAGAGGAGAGAACATGAAGAACGGAGCAACAAAGAAGAGTTTCTCGATTATCCAATTTTTTTTTCCCTGTTCTTACGTTTTCAGATTTTTTTGGTTTTTGTTTTTAATCTCTTGATTGTCGCATCCCGGCTCACGCACAACATCCTCCTCCGTCACGCCGGCAGCGACCTGGAGCGGCCGCGGTGTAGATGTGACACTCGCACACAAAAGCACGAGTTTGAACACGACAGAGCCGCCGCTGCGCTTTACTGTGGGCTGCACCCAAATTGAAATCTGAAGAGTGCGAGGAGAAATTCAGGGTCACGATCTGTGAAGATAATTGAAAACTCCCCCCACCCACCCCCCACACATCCCACCTTTACAGTGGATTTCAAACTGCTGCTTTCAGTTTTACAATAGTATTATAACACAACACCGTCGCACAGGCGTCCTCCAGAGTGCCGTAAACAGTCTGCAGGAGTGACACGGACCCTTTAAATGTGTTTTGTCTTCAGGGGGACAAAATTCAAACATTCCCTCAAAGAAGTGAAGTGGATCACTTCCACTCCCCCCGAGAATAAATCCACAAACGAGCCGGAAAACAAAGCAAGTTTAAGTGAACCGCGACAACAAACATGCCTGAAAAATAAGGGACTCGTGTCCCTTTAAACCAAACCTCAGTGGGATTCGTTTATTAATTCCTCAGCGCACGCTTTGGGTGAATTAAACGAACAATTAGCATTTCACTCGTGCAACATATCAGGATTTATTCCACTCGTTCTTCGTGCTTGTCACAGCCGTCCGTCTGCATCATTATGCATCTTTATTTTTCCACCTAAGTCGGAGGAAGTCACCAGAATGTTTTATTCAGAGTGTTTTCTCTTTTTTTTTTTAAGTGATTGTTAAACATATTTATTGAATCGCCGAGCTGCAGCTGGAGCCTTTAACTGCCAGTTTCCAGCCTTTACGTTCGCTCAGCGCCGCATTGTGAGACGAGCGAGTCCTTCAGCGCCACAGAAACTTTCTATATTTACTTCCTTTTGTTGTTTTTCCACTGGAGTGTGGCGTTGTCAGCAGCGCCGTATTAAAAGCTGCTTTGGTCGGCGTGACGGCACACAAGGCTTTGTTCACGCGCAAGTGGACGAGTTTATTCATGTTTTCCATTTTCCTCAGATTGGTTGGTGCGTGTGAAATGATTCACCGGCTAAACGAACGCTACGTGATTCAGTCTGAGTGCTGAGGAAAGTCTGAGGGAATTTTTTATCCAATGTTAGAAATTAAAAGAAAACATTTTTCTGTTAATCGAGCCCCAACATACACGTTAAATTTATAAAAGTTAGACTTCAGTGGATCCTTCTCATGTCGCTTTTTCATTAACAACACCTCTGAAATATGTTCATGAGTTTAACCTTGAGGAACTGTTTTGTCCAATCAAATGGCCTGTTACTTCACTTCCTCCTGGCTTTAGGTGAATCACCTCTGTTACAAACTATAAAGACTTTAGTTTTTATTCTTGGACTCTACAGCTCCTCCCCTTTAAGGGAAAGTCCTCCTGATTGGCTGCTCCTTATAGCGGGAAATGCTAAGATGGGCAGGATTGTCTCCTTTCTATGACATCACACAGACACAAGGGTAGAAAAACCTGTTCGGTGTTATTCATATAGCACCAAATTACAATAACCGTCCCCTTGTAAAGACCTACAGTACCACAGAGAAACCCCAACAATCAGACGACCCCCTGTGAGCAAAACCTTCCTTTTAACAGGAAGAAACCTCCAGCAGAACCAGGTTCAGGGAGGGGCGGGGCCACCTGTCGCGTCGGAGTTAAAGGCGGGACCGATGGGCGTGGCCGAGGCGGTGTTGTGTGTGACCGGTGTTGCCGTGGAGATGAACCGGAGCACTGAATGTGTGCCTGCAGCAGCAGACAGGGTGGATTTAAAACAAACAAACAAACAAGAAAAAAAACCGAACAAAAACGCCGAGTGCCAAAGCTGGGATCTGCTGCATTCTCACTACACTTTCAAAAAATAAGGGTTCTCCTTCGTGTCGTTGTAAATAGGATATATATGTTTGTTTGTTTGTTTGTTTTTCCTGTATTGCTACAGATTTGTAAAATTTTGCGGGAAAAATTTTGTTACATTTTGTAAAATGGGAGCAACTCGTCCCCCCAAAGTCCTCCTGGTTTCCTTTTTCCTTAAAAAAACCCTCTCTCAGCTTTTTTTTTTTTTTTTTGGTTTATTTTTGTTGGACTTTTTAAAAAACATCTAGTGCCAGCAGTGTGTGCGTGAACAGTTTTCCTTTTTTTGTTCTTCGTGGGGTTTTTTTGCTCTTTCTTTTCCCATCTCTCTCTCCTCTTTTTGTACTGAACCAGAGTGGAACCACTACAAAAAAAGGAAAAACAAGGAAAAGAAAAAAAAAAGACGGACCAGTTGGCAATACTTCAGTCACTTCTTCATCTCACCGGCACTGGACTTCCGCCCGCCACTTCCCCGCTGAGAGGAGAGGTGGGAGGGAGAGGAGGGAGGAAGAGGGGGGACTTCGCTTCACATCAAATCAGATTTAAAAAACAAAACAGAGAAAAAAAAAGCACCTTTGGACCTTTTTCCTTTTTTTTACTGTGCTGAAGTGAAGTCAAGTGCTATTATTATGTTATTATTATTATTATCATTATTATTATTGTAGCCACTCTGTCTGGAACCCTTTTTTGAAGAAAAGCAAAGGAAAAAAAACAAAAAGAAACTTAAGCCAATCTGCACTTCTCGTTCCGACGAACATGCTTGTATGACCAAGTGACTGTCGTGGATCTTTGTTTTCAAACCCGATAAGGAACAAACTGAGTATAAAAACAAAAAAAACAGTCGAGAGACTCGAAACGGTGGCAAACGCAGAAGGATTCAACGGTAACGATCACGCAACTTACAAACTCGACAGTAAAAACCTGCAATCAAGACTCACGCTGCCTGAATCATACTTTGATCTTTCTCTGTTTCTATCCCTCCTTCTTTTCTTCGTCTCTCTCGTCTCTCCTCGCTTTCTTTCATTTTTCACCGTTTTCCTTCGTTTTTCTCTCCCTCTCTCTCTTTGTCGTCCTGCACACCATCATACACACCTGTAATAAACAAAAACAGACAAAAAAAAGATAAATAGCCTTTTATTCGATACATTACTACATGTTGGCTTGGTAGGATTAGTTGAAACTAGTTCCATTCCTACAAAAAAGAATAATAGTAAAAAACAAAATATGAGCTTCTTTATGTATTGCTTCTGCCGCTGTAGTGTCCTGGTCAGATTTAAAGATGATAAGACTACATATATCTGAAATACTGTATTTACAAATGCATACCAGGGCTGGCCTCAACGACACGACGGCAGGGGGAGGTTTCCGACTCCGTCCGCAGGGCGGCCGGTCGAGTGGGCGGGGGTTTGCCGCGTAGCTCCGACCGCTCGTCCGAGGTGGTTAAAAATGCTTCTTTGTTTGCTCGAAGTCTTCGCAGTTCTTTAAACTTGTAGCGTTCAGCATCACTGAAGCTCTCGCCGCACAGCTGCAGGGCCTAACGGGAGCGCTGGCAGCGCGGCGGAGAGCGCCTCCTGGTGGACGCTCAGCCTTAGCATGCTTCCAAGAGAGTTTTATTTTTGCAAGTGTATAGTTTTAATTGAATATTTTTCTGATGAATGATTGAATGTAATTGCTTTGGGGAGGAAAGTGGGTTTACTGTCTGAATGTTGAAAGAGGAGGGAACCGAGCACACTGGCACCAAAGCAAAGGCGGTCCTGCAGAAGTTAAACATGATCGTGTGCGAACTAAATTTGCTCGAGCACTGCTTAAAAAAACAGAAGGCTTCCGCTAGCCCAGACCGGTGCCTCGCGCAAACCTTTGGCCTCAGTGACGTTTCACAAGGCACAAGTTCTACTGTAGTCTACTTTCAGCTCTATTAAGCTGTTTTATTTTGTTGATTAAAATATTTTTGGCCAACTTTTCTACATAAATTTGCACTTTTTACCTTCAAAGGGACGAGGAGTTCTGGAGCGATCTGGTCCCATCTGTTTTTATGTGAATGTGTAAAATGCTAAAACCAAGGATCAAAATAGCCGTTAGCTAAATCACAAACTTGTGCTAATTACACTCGTTAATTTTCTCACTGATTGACAAAAAAAAATCTAAATGTAGTTCACTACGAGTACCAAAGTACCAGGATGGTGTTGCTTGTAACGGAAATCAGGACCACCAGTAATTTTGCTGCAGCTTGCACAACAATCATGGCTCAGTTATGCAGTTTGATTTAGAAAAAATTCCCCATAAAAAATTAAAGCACCTCTAAAATAAGCCTTAAAAAGCCTCTGAAGCTAACTGACGGCTTGTAGGTTAGCGTTCTTAAAGAGGTTTGTCTCAAATTTATGCTTGTTTATTTTTAGCGCACGCTGACGAGTGGAGGTGTGCAGCACCCAGGTGGCTTGTAAATGTACGTAATCGACAATCACGGTTAATTGTTGCAATCGTCATTTCCTGTGAGTGTAAACTCGGAGAAAACTTCCCCGGTCTGATGTGCCCACAGCGAGGGGACAAAGAAACCACGCGAAGCAGCGCGCAGTGCGACCAGTGTGCTCCGTCCTTCCTTCGTTCCGTTTAAACTTGCTCCGTTGTATCGTGGCGAGCGCCTGGTTTCCTCACAAAGCTTTTTATGCTGAGACTGACTCGAGGCTGAACTCCTTTACCTTCCCTGAAGTTCGCTCTGATGATGGCTCTGTTGTTTTCTGTTTACCAAGCACAAAAGTTAAAGAGCAATGCAATCTTCTGGTTTTCTTTGATATATATCATCAAGTCTCTGAAATATTGATATTGCGTCAAAGTTTCAGAACTGGATTTTCTGAACTAGACTCTGGACTTTAAGCACGTCATTCCTGCTATCAGAGCAAATCTGCGCTCTGATCCAGAGACCGTTGTCGAGCAAACTTCAAGGGTGTTTATCCGTCCTCAGTCTCCAGCTGTCCTCAGTTTTGAAATTCAAATCACTGCTTGGATATTTTGTCAGAAGTGTCACATGTGAACCAAGAATGAAAATGTAGAAAACAGAGGCTGGAGAAAGCTGATATCTTCTTCATTTTACTGCTTTTTTAGCTCACTTCAGAAGCTCAGAGAAGGAATTTTATGATGCGAGACAATCAAGACGTGACTTCTGCAAAAGTATTTTAGTTTTAGAGAAAACTTCCGCTGTTCGACAAGTTGAATCAGTTCCTGGAAGTTTTGTGTATGCAAATCATCAAACTCACTGCATTCTTTCAAGCTGTGTTTTTAAATCTTGGTTCACGTGTGAAAAGAAGTCAAATGAAAGAGGATAAGTGCTCAAACGCTCCAGCAAAAAACGTTAAAAATGCACAAAAAAGTTTAATCGACCGAGAAAAAAAGACTTTACAAAGCCAAGCATCACTTTTGGGAAAACCAGGTGCTCTGATTGTGTTTTTAAGGGGAGTTGAGGCCAGCCCTGCTTCATAACTGAGGTTCTGCTTCTTCTACTACTGCTACTATCAAACAACAACCCTGGGCACAAAAACAGGCCTGAACACTTTCAAATCCTCCAGCACTCGAGGCGCGTTCGATTTTTAACTTCACATACCAGCATCTTTGAACCCAAACTGATTTGGAGCACCAGCTTGTTTTTGTTTCGTCCTCGACGCCACAAAGACGCTTCCCTTACCGAGCCTGCGGCCCAAAAGCGAGCTCGTCCTGACTCAGCTGGGTCCGCCAGCGGCGTCTCTGGGGTCCGTCGGGTTAAAAGAAAATAAGAGCCATGGATATTTGTTTTTGCGTTGTTTGAAAAGCATTCGAGCTCTGTTTCTGTCGCCCAGGCCAGCAAAACAACCTGTTGATGTCTGCTGTATTTCAATAAAACACAGCCTTTTTCAAAGGGTACACCCTGTTCTCACTGTGTCTGTGTGATGTGGTCTGAATGCAGCGAACAGCGGCGCACGCGCATCATATGGACGCTGGATTCTGCTCTGACTCACCTGATTGTGAAATCCTGACAGCTTTAAAACAAAACAGGGAGAAATGGTCTGCAGCCACTTCAGAGAAGGGCCGATGGCGTGGAAAAGCTCCAGCCTTTCACATAATCTGTGGTGTTTACACACACACACACACACTCCTTTTATTTCAGCCTCACAGGCAACATCAGCGCCCTGCCAAGTGTCCAAAAAACACTATTTATTAGTTCTGATCATTAGGGCCGTTTGAGTATGGCTGAAAATCAAGATTACTTTTGTACAACAAATTAATATAATTAATATAATTACGCCTGAGTCACACGGCACGCCACCTCCCTGGTAACCTCTGGTTGCTAGGTAAAAATGTGCATTACTGGACCAGTTTGTGAGTGGTTGCTGGAGGTTGCACTGTGATTGGTGTCATCATCGCTAGCAGGTCGGCTGTGGACGACTGCAAATGCTCACGGGTCGCAGTGATGAGACCAGAAAACATTTGCATGCAAACTTAAACCTGCGCCTTTTAAAATGAGCTCTACACAGCGTGAGGCATGACTCTTACTTTGAAGGCCGGTCTGCGTTTCCGGTTTGTGTCGCACTTCTGTTTGCAGATGAGTCGATGTCTTCGGTGCAAACTACGCACAACCGCAAATGTCTGTGAGCAACCAAAACAATCACAGAGTCTGTTTCTTGCACCGTTTACTTCTTTGTGCCCGACTCCACCCGCCAACCTCCAGCAACCATTCCCCAACTAGTTGCAGAATACACTCTTTTCCATATTTTACCCTCGTTACTGGTGATTGCCTGCGACTGTGGAGACTTACTAACTTTTTAAAACTTATTTTTAATCAAGGAATTTGTTGAACTTTGAATTGAACCTGTCCACAGTGGTGAGCTAGCAGGTAGGGCCTAGCTCCACCACTGAACAAAAGCTGCAGTTCCTCTAGTGGCCACTTGAGGCTGGCACTAAAAGTCAGTGCTCACAGACATCAAACTGTCCTAGGAAGCGCTCAGGCTCGCTGGTAAGCAGCTGTCGTTTTCTGCTTCAGCTAGGCCTCAGTAACAGTGCTGAGCATTGATGCATACACACGATTGATTTAACTCCACCTAGTTTAGTATTTACAGAAATTGGCTGTTTTATAAGGTGTTGTTTAAAATGTTTTGGGTTTTAAATCAAAATAAGCTACTTTGATATACATAATGAAACACTGTGACAGTCTCTCGTCTTTCAGCAGGTTTTAGGAAACAAACGCTGGCTCTAAGTTCCCCATATACCTTTGTCCCAGTCGGCCTACGCGTGCTGACAGAACGGTTTTTCTCTCATTTATTTTCAATTTTTTGGTAATAAAAGTAACAAAAATACATATTTACCTCTATACACTGTGTTTTTGTTTATAAAATTAATGTAAAAGGTGGGCTGGTGTTTAAATAATGCTTGGGGGTTACCGAGGGGCCCATCAAACTAGTGCTGGGCGATATGACGATATATGTCGTGTGGACGATAGAAAAGTTTCTATCATGCCATTTGTCTTCTATCGTTTCTATCATTTCTAACCCTAATTTTATAAATTATTACATAAAATATATCATTAACCCTTTACAACCGGTCGGAGCAGGCACGCTCCGTTTTGCCTAACTATTTTTAAATCCCTGTAGAACTGGAACCACGTGAGGTAGGGCAATTTTTTTTTTTTGCATATGAAACCGTAGGAGTTGTACTTGCATCTTATTCCATTAGCTTGTCCTCGGTCACGGTTTCCTTCCACATATAGCTTTGCAAAAATTGCATAAAAAGCACTTCCAGCAACAAAAACATAATATTCCAGAAACAGGCTTTGCCGATCCGATCAGCTGTTCATAACACTTCCTACGTTAGAATGTAAGTCAGCGCGAACTATGCATGTCCGCCATTACCCGTCCGAAACCGGAAGTGACGTCATTTTCGCGGAAAATGTAGTTTTTTACTTTCAAAGCTTATGTTGGTGTGAATACAACCAACATGACATGGAGTCATGTTTGACTTTATGCTTTTCTGTATCGTTTCTGGGAGGCTTAGAAGTCAAATTACACTGTTGGAAATAGTTTATTTTGATGCACATGCTGGGTTTTTTTTTTTTGCAAATTTGCATTATAATATTTATTTTCATTTTTCCTGCAGTATATAAAAATTAGTGCAACTTTCTTGTATTTACAGTTTTGAGGGATAAGCCTCTTAAATTTCTCTAACTAGAAATATTTGTAAAAAACAAAACAAAAACGATTTTCAATTTTTTTGTAGTTTATTGCACTTTTTTGCAATTTATGTAGTTACTATGGACTTAATGCATACATATCATTAGAATTTGGGCTATAACGGTTGTATTGATGTATAGCAACTTGAAATGCTCCCACAAATGGCACTACAGCATGTAAAATGTAAAGATAAGCTCTGGCAGACTTGGTTCTATGGTAGGTCTTAAAGGGTTAAATAGCCTGTGGCAAATATATTAGTGTTGTCTTCTCACTATACATACTCTTAACTTTATGCAAGAGAAAATAAAGTATAAAAAAATGATATTTTTCGCAAAGAAACTCCGTCTTGTGTTTTTGCGACATGGTGCTGCTTTACGTGCACCCGGATTTGCAACATGCTTTACAGTAACTCAAAACAAAGACTGCACCCTCTCCACTCGCTGTTTACAGACTGCATACTTTCCAGATGACCACAGGTCAGGTGGTATATCGTGATATATATCGTTATCGTGATATAAAATAATTCATATCGTGATAAATATTTTTTCCATATCGCCCAGCACTACATCAAACCACCAGCAGTCTGAACCAAGAAGACTTTATATACGGCATGAGTAATTTTAACTCTTCTACAGGAAACAAATTTTAAGTCCAGCGTAAGTAATTTTAAGTTTTGTGTAATTTCATCATCATTTAGTGGAAAAACAAACGATATTAAATTAAATTTACTTCCAGTGTGATGATTTTGTTGTTTCCTGTAAAAACCAGACTTACAGGCAAACACCAGAATGTATGTGCAGGTAAACATAATCACATTATAAGTTCAAATAAAAGACTACAGAGGAATTACGTCCTTACCTGCGGTCGAATCATAAAGCGTTACCGGCTCCTGATCTGGTGAAGTCACGTGACCGCTCTGGGCAGACGGAGGAAAACGGTTTGAGCAGAGAAATGTCGGCGGCCTTGAAACAGTCGAGGCCTGATGCAGGGAGGCGTCTCCCGCCTGCTTAGCATTTCCACCGCGCTCATTGTGGATGTTCTCCACGTCGCCGAGCCCATCCCAGGCAAGCTGTAATATCTGGTCGGTATTCTCAAAGGATATCACGGCGCTGGTGTTAATTTAAGATAAGCTCTGCCTTTGGAATCACAATGAGAATGAAGGGGGCTGTAAAAATAAAAATTAAACCTGAATAAGAATAAAGGTGAGGAATCACATTTCGGCCTGATAGCGGCACGCGGCGGATTGAAAGCTGCCGTGCCCTCGGAGCGCTCGCCGTGTCGAAGTGTGTAGCTCCTCTAATGAAGTGTGCAGTTTGTGTGCCTAAATATTCATACTGTGCTGTGAGTGTTTGGCTTTCCAGCTCATTTTTCAGCAGATAAATCGAAGAGACGAACATTTCTACAGAAAAGACTTTTTTGTGTCTGATGCTGCGTTTAGGCCCCGTGGGAAACCGGGTAAATATGAAGTCTCTACTTGAAACACTGGTGTTGTCGACTTCCCAGCAGTAAATACGGCTTGAAAATCAAACCTCAATAAAAATTATTGTATCGCTTCATGCAAAAGAAAGATTGTTATCATATATACTGTTTATTGTATGTTAATATTAAAGTGTCACAGGTGAGTGGTGTGTCAGATTAGATGCGATAATGCGCACAGGACTCGGCATCATAAACCATCTCTGAGCCCATGAAAGGCTCGTTTCTCTGCTGCGCCTCACTCATTCACTGAAACGACTGAAGCGTGCTGCTGCTGCGGTTTAACAGACGCTTCCTCGGTATTAACTTTTTGCACTTGTGCAGATGAGCTAAAGCATGTCCTCATTATAAACATAAAACAAACACACGCTGTTACGTCTCTTTGGAATATATTTTCTCTGTTATGTAAATTTTTGTTGCTGGGGAAAATGTTACACACAGTACAGCACAAACTGGAGAATTCATCTCACATGACTCATGAACCGCCTGAAGCTGTTTGATCAGTGCAAAACGTCTTCCTGTCAGCTTTATTTACATACAACCACCTCACAACAACGGTCACCTCAAGGTGGTTGGATGAAGATCTGACAGCATTGGGCAGAAATCCCAGCAGTCAGGTGATCCCGGACTGGTAACAGTGGGAAGGAAGAACTCCCTTTTAACAGGAGGAAACCCCCAGCAGAACCAGGCTCAGCGACTGGATGGAGGATGATTGAGAAGACGCCGTATAAACACCCAGTGCATCATGGGAATCCCCCAGCACCCTAGTCCTGTTAGAGGGAGGACTCAGGGTCACCTGGTCCAGCCCTAACTATATGCTTTAGCAAAAAGGAAAGTTTGAAGCCTAATCTTGAAAGTAGAGATAGTGTCTGTCTCCTGAATCCAAACTGGAAGCTGGTTCCACAGAAGAGGGGCCTGAAAACTGAAGGCTCTGCCTCCCATTCTACTTTTAAATACTCTAGGAACAACAAGTAGGCCTGCAGTGTGAGAGCGAAGTGCTCTAATAGGGTGATATGGTACTACAAGGTCATTAAGATAAGATGGGGCCTGATTATTTAAGACCTTGTATGTGAGGAGCAGGATTTTGAATTCTGGATTTAACAGGAAGCCAATGAAGGGAAGCCAAAACAGGAGAAATATGCTCTCTCTTTCTACTTCCTGCTGAAAGGCTGATGAGGAATTATGTAAGTAAGGAATTCACAGACTGTCACAGTTTGTTTTCGCCTCTTTCCCGCCCTCGTTAGTATCACCTGTGTTTAATTTGCCACACCTGTTCACAGTCAGCGGCGTGTAAACTCTGTGCTCTCCTGCTTCCCCCTCCTCAGTCAGCAGATCTTCTTCTTACCTTCAAGCTTTCCGGACAGTTTCTCTTATTCCTTGAATCTTCCTTGTTTCGCCTTTATGTTCGTTGTTATTCTCCTCTGCTTGTGTCCTGTGTTTGGATCTTTGTTGGACGTCACTCTGAGACAGGAAGTTACTGATTCTGACGACCAGATGAACGAAAGCAGGTGTACGTGTTTGTTTAACGTGTGATTTTAGGACATATCCGGGTCATAAATGACCTCACAGAGTTCTCACAGTAGAGCTAGAGGTCGCTCTGATAGCCACCCATTCCAAGTATCTGGTTAGACACAATGTTGGAGGGTTTTAAGCAAAAACATTAACTTTACTTTAGTCTGAGTGAACATGAATGTATTTAAACAGGAGTCAGAGGTTCGCTCTTTAACATCCACAGAGTCACTGGCGCCTCATTAAGGTTGGCTTTTGTTTCAGCCACAGGCTAAAGAGGAAAATATTCAGAAACGAGATGTTTCTGTCAAAGCAGCGGTGCTACATCCAGAGGATCCGTCGAGGTGGGTCAGGCTCCGGGCATGTCTCCTGGGAAGAAGTGCTCTGGGCACATCCTGTCAGGAGGCGGCCCCGGGTCAGGCCCAGGGAACGCCAGAGAAAATCCTACGCGCGAATACGGCAGAGTCCTCACAGAAGGGCTGGAGGAGGTGATGGAGGTCTGGGTATCTCTGCTTCAACTGCTGCCGCTATAACCTGACCTGGATGGGAAGAAGATGGATGAAGGAGTGAAAGACAGTCGAACCTGATGGGTCCAAACTGGTGTTGTGGATCTGCATTCAGGTTTATCAGCGACTGTTAAAGAAATAAAATATTCAAGATATTTTTAAAAAGTGACTAAAGTAAAATATTAAAGACTCAAAATAGAGGTGTGAAGAATGATGTGGGTTAGTTTCCATTCAGATTTTATTCTGTCTTTACACCTGCAGCTCACAGGTAAGGTGGGCTGCCACCCCCACCCCCCCCGAAACCTGCGGAGGGAGCGTGGACTCCAGAGGCCTCGCTTCCTTCAACTTCCCCAGCGAGGCCGCTCAGCAGCCGGGTGTGATTGTACTCTGCAGCTCCCAGGTGTGATTGAGTGTAAGTGTGTGAATGTGAATCGAGGTGTTGTTGAGAAACAGAACACAGGCTCAGAAAAGCTTCCCGGCATGAATTTTAAAAAAACCAAAGAGAGGGGAAAAAGCTCCGGCAAGGTCTCCTGTGAGAAGTCTGTCTACATTCGCCAGCTAAACTCCAGGGATTTAAAGCGGCTCGTGCATCTTTTAAAATGTTCCAGCGCTGCCCCAGCTGTGCCGGGATGTACAGTGAGCATCACATGTCTGAGTCCTCAAATCCTGCACTCGAAATCAAAAGCGAGTTGGCACCTCACCGGCCAGGAAAACCAAGGCTGTTTGGGGTGAACGCCGTTACGTAACGCGCCCGTCTTCACTGGCCGCTCTGAGACGCGGACGCGTGCACAACGTCAGCAGCACATGACCTCAGATTCTCAGAAAGGATTATGCAATTCGTCATTGTGTAATTTAGCCTTTTAATGCTACCGTTCAGCCTGTAATTGGGTGCTGCTTCTCTCGGTTGCATCACTGCTGTTCTACTCTGAGAGTCCAGCTCAGATTGTAAGGCCTTCGTTCCCAGCAGCCGCCCGGCCTCCGTGAGATATTTTACAGCTGCAAAAATCCGTTTTTTATTTCAGCCGAACCTGAATTTTGATCCAAAGGGCAAACGTGAGTCCACGTATGAAACACGGCAGCTTGATTTGTTTTTGAAATTCCTCCACAGACGCTGAAAGAGTCATTTGTACTCGAGAAGCCGAACGCGGGAATAAAAACGCAGTCGAAGGTAGGTGTTGATCTCTCCACTCTTATTAGCAGGGACGGAGCCCCCTCCTCGGCTCCCAGCGGGTCCACACTCTGTGCAGAATAATAATCAGACGCTTTATTGATCCATGTGGAGAAAATCTTTTTGGGCATCTTCCACACGGAGGTCAGAGGTCAGCCTCGGCAGCCGCAGAGCCGGTAAAGATTCGGCCTCGTTCTGCTGGCTGTATTTTACACGATTGCTGCATCTTAATTCACAGCAGGATCCTCAGGAAGTCGCTGCACACAAAAGTGCAACCTTTACACGACCCGGACTCTTTCACACATCGAAACCCACAGGTGTGTTTATCAGGTTCCTGTGTTCCAGGTAAATATACAGCTCTTAACAACCGTCTAATACTGCACAGGTCACCGTGCCAACAGCTCCGACCTATCAGGCTCCACTAAACATCTGTGAGCGGCAGATCCTCGAAGCCTCGATTCATTAACGATGCTCAATCGAACTGAGATCTCAGGAACTTCGAGTCTGCCAAGTCTCGAACTCTTCTGAAGTCTAGCCTGAGAAGGTTACGGAGGATCAGAGTTAACCCTAAATCTAATTTAACCCCTAATCCCGGGGTGTGGATTTGTTGTAGCTACATGCTGGAAAGGCAAATTTTAGGACACATTAAGATGTGACATTTCAAAGTCTCACACTCACGGGACATTTTATTGGGTAATAATAAAAGATTTTATTTATAGGCACCTTTCAAGACACCCCAAGATGTCTAAACTAAATGTCAAAATCACAGTGTGCATAAAATGAGAAAACTAGAAAACAGCACAGAATTAAAAAGTCAACAACACAAAATCAGATCAGCAAATCTTAAAAAGAATAACTTAGTAGGATAAACTTTACCAGGACCGGGTCTGACTCGTTTTCCCTTCAGAACGTCCCCTAATCCTTCATGGCACAGATTCAACAAGGTGTAGGAAACATCATTCAGAGGTTTTGATCCATGTTGACATGACAGCTGCTACAGATGTGTCGGCTGCATCCATGATGAGCCCACATCCCAAAGGTGCTCTAAGGGACTGAGATCTGTGACCATGGAGTCTGCTGTGAACTCATCATCATGTTCAGGTTGAGACGATTTCACAATCAGAGCAGTCGATATTCTTACAGTCTTCTGTTGTTCAGCTCTGCCTCAGTTTCCTGTCCTGAGCTGAGTGGGGCGGTCTTCTGCTGCTGTAGCACATGGTTGTGCATTCAGGTGTTGATCATGTCTGCATGCGCTGAGTTGCTGCTGTCATCAAATACTTGCTTGAGCAGTTGAGCCATTACTCCAACTGCTGCTGCTGATGTGGTGGATGTTAGAAGGTAAGAATGGTGCCTCCGTGGTTCAGGCAGGTCTTGAGCTCCTTGTCCTGTTCCTCTGCCCTCTGAGGTCCAGCCTATCACTCAGTTAGGATTACTCTGAAACCAAACCTTACATGGTGACAAAGAAAGATCAAAACGTGTCGCGTGTTCCTCAGAATTACTGACAATATTTTTGTCCCCTGATTGCAGAGAGAAAAATATGGTGATGGTTTAGTGTTAGGAGGGTGAGTGTTTGGGATAGACCTCACAGGGTTCATGAGCAGACTGCCCTGTGGCCATCAGGGAGCAGTGCTCCCATGACTGGATGAATGTGGTCAGGGATGTTCAGGTAGGTGACACACATGTCAGGACTCGAGGTTTCTCATCAGAGCATCACCCTGGCTCTGCCAGCTCGCCATAATGCATCACGCTGCCATCTCCTCACCAGGAAATCGATGCTGAAGCACTCGGCTGTCAGCATGATGTCAACGTGATGACATGAATCACCCACCAGGCCACCTTCTTCACAGTTCAGTTCCAACTCTTTGGTGTTTTCTTCCACGGGCCTGGATCCCACGGGCCGACCCTCGTCCCTGACCCCGTCGGCGGTTTAGAATGTGCTGTCCTCATTTTTCAAGATACAGGTTAATGTTATGACGGCAGGTAAGCAGCTTAGGGTGCCTACACCTGACCACAACGTGAAAAAGTCCCAAAGGCTGTGGCTCAGACGGCAGATCGGGGGCACTGAGTAATTGGATGGTTGGAGGTTTGATGCCTGGCTGCTCCAGCCTGCACAGTATTGTTGGGGAAGATACTGAACTCAGGAGTTGTTCGTGAATGGATGAATGAGATGTGTTCATCCACAGTAGGATGGCACTATATAACTTATCTATTTACCAGTCAGGACACGAACTCTTGCCAGCTGACTCCAAACTTTATGGATGTTTTAAATCTGGGGCGTTGTCTCTCCTGGAGCATGTCTTGGTGTCTCTGAATGCAGACGTTCAGGATTGTTAAAAATGCAGCGAGAACAGTCGTGCAGCGTTACTCGGTCTCTTTAAACCAGAATTTAACTTGGACTGCGTTCACCTGTCAAACGGATTTTAAACAGTACACTGGCGCATGCAGATTAGGGTACAATAATAGCATCATCATCCTCATCATCTGGTTATCTGCACAGCTGGAAGCCGACCCTCTGAGCGTTAGCGGCATCGCGGGTCATCGTGCTCTCCGAGTTTCCAGTTTTCAGCCCCATTCAGCTGTTTGAAGACACACTGGAGGCTTGAAAAGCCTTTTGTGCAGCACGTACCTCAGTATAAAGATTTCTTTTTCTTTATACAACGCTGGTCTCTCTCCCTTTGAGCTTCTTCCTGCTGTTCAACCACAGAGCATCACAGTTTGTACAAAATGATGAAACACACGTCACAAAAGAACAGAGTTACGATTTGATATGAAAAGAAACAAACAGAGGCAGAGAATAGGCCGCAGAAAGTGTCTGGGAGAAATTAAAGCTGAAAAATTCATGTCTGCTCCTCGTCGTCTTCGCCAGATGGAACTTCATTTTAAAGTTTGGGGTCAAGAGCGCCGCTCATACATTCGGCTCACATCGAATTCCTCACTTAAGATGCTGCTTTCTGAGTGTATAAGTCATTTCTTATCTGGAGCAGCCAAGTTTCTCGACTGCCTCGCTTTTCTTGGACGGGCAATCGAGGGCGTGCGATATGAGAAATTTAATGAAAAGTCGAACGGGTGTGTGAATCACGCTTTAATGGGCGGCTGCTCGTCAACAGAGAGGCCGTTTCTCCGATCAGACGAGATATGGGGCCTCGCCAGAGAACCCGCGATGAGCCATCCTGCAGCACGTTATTATTTTTTAACCTTCGCGCGCAGCGGGTCTGTGAACCGCAGCCAACATTCACACCGCTCCACACTGGGAGCCTCCCATTACAACCACGGCTTCATACTGGGAGCTGGCCATTATAACCACAGCTTAACCAGGTCAGCACTAAGCAGATCCACTGGAGCAGCGGTTAGAGGATAAATCCCTGCTCTGAGTTTAACTCATCGTAAACTTGCAGCAGGAGAGTTACCCGAGAGCTCGTACAGTTTGAGTTTAACATAAAACAAAGCAGGTTTAATTTGTTGTTTTCAGATCGAGAAGATGCTGATCGGAGTCGCTCGGCAACAAAGTTACTCAGACTGTGCTCCAATTCAGAGACCGGAAACACAGATTAATCAGACTGGAGATTAATTCATTCATCATTTTTCCTTTTTGTTAAATTAAAGTTCGTGAGGATAATTTGTGGATATTTAAAGATGTCACCTTGAGAAAATCAGGACAGAATTTCTGACACCTGACCGGCAACTAATTTGGAAATTACAGACGGACAAAGAGGTCCTGATTCCCTTTTTTCTGGGACAATTTGTGTCCTCCTCAGTGGATCATTATGAACGTAATTATTCACCCATTTTTAAAGCCGCTTCATCCTGTTCGTGGTTAGGGCTTGAATCAGAGGCGGGATACACCTGAACAGGTCACCAGGCCATCACAGGACTAACGCAGAGTAACAGGAAACTGGATCCACTCTCACACATACAGCCAGTCAGAATCATCAGTTTATCAGATGAGTTAAACCAGGTAAACCTGTACCAGCACAGGTACAGGGAGAAGAGCCAAAGCAGCCGGTTGGTGGATGTGGATCACGTCTTGCTGCCAAAGAGATCATGAAACTATCTGATGATTAGACACGGAGGAGCTCAGTGATAAAGAACCGTCTGCACTGCACAGTGAGCCTTACATTAGTCAGATAACTCAAACACCTCCAGACCCCGCCCTCGAGCTCACACTTAGTTATAAAGGAAACAAACCAACATTTAAAACATGCACAGGTTAGGGTTGGGGTCATTTCCTGTATCTATCAGTGAGATGCCACAGGGGGCGGGACTTTGGTGCAAAGGCCCGGCTGTTAGCGGTGATGCACGGAGGATTTTCTTTGTTTTCATTACAAATGCTGAGACATGCGTGTTTGTGGAGGTGTTTTAAGGTGGTGCCAGTGATTAAAATTTAACATGTGATACGTATCTCAGGTTGATCCAATTACGGGTCTCTGGATCGGCACGTGTCTTCGGTAAGTGGGGCTGGCAGATGTTTTCTCAGACACCGGCTGCGTCTCTTGGCATCGGAGCGCTGATGCACCATCCGCAGGAATACTGACCACCTACAGAGACTCCGTGAAGGGTGGAGGTTCATCAGCATCTCTCTTGCACCTGTAAGGCTCAGTTTGCTGTTAGTTGCTTCTTGTAACATCAGTGGTTTAAGATACATATCTAGCTTCCTGCTCTGAAAATGCACAGAGACTCTGCGACCGCTCACTTCTTCACTTTGTGACCTCAGCACGAACTGTGCAGATCAGTTTATGGGGTCAACCAGTCACTTATTTAAGAAACTTTAATATTTAATGAACTATAAAAGTCAAACGGGTGATAAAGCAGCGAATGTGATTGAGAAGTCTCTGGAATGTAACACCAAGCTGGAGACGGGCAAAGATGTGACTGAAGTAACCAATGATTGGGCGCAGCTGATTCCTGATGGGATGATGTGGAGTTGTCCAGGGATGGATCGGGCGTCGTTAAACGTTATTGTTGGCGGATGACCAGGCTTTGATGACACTAACGAATCACAGGGGGAATTCCATAGAATGAGAGATCAGGAAGTTCTAGAGCGACCCAGTTCACATTTGTTTCTCCTGTCGCTACAAATCCCACTCAGCCTCCACCCTGAAGCCCCGCCCCCTCTGCTGTGTTTGTGCAGGTTTACCTGAACCTGCGACATGTCAATCATCCCAAATTTATCAAAGGAGCATTTTCACCCACAAACCTCTCCACCCCTCTCCCCGGTGTCAGCACCCATATGGGAACAAAGTGTTACTGCATCTGCGTTGCAGCGGAAACACACACATGCACACGCACAAGGCCCTGTGTTAAATGGAGCAATTCACAGGAAAATCTCTGGCTCGGTGAGGGGAAAACACACACACACACACTCTGCATGAATATGGAGCTAAAAGGCAGAACGAAAAAAACCCCATTCATACACTGGAAGCACTTAGGCGAACGCACACACACACACACACACACAAACACACGTTCACAGCTTTGGGGGCACGACAGCTTTCATTCCCGACTGCAGCTCCATATCTCACGGAAACGTGATTTCACACTGAACTTTTCAACCCATTCTTTCAGGAGACGAAGAAAGACGGAGGGAAGAGCGCGAGCAGATAAAAACACCTCTGAACACATCAGTATTTTTGGCAGCTGGTGAGTGAGGCGCCGTGGAAACACCCCCACCCTCCCCAAAACCCCTCCACTCGCCCACGCCGCCCCTCCCCCCAACAGCAACCCGATCTGTTTTTAAACTCCATCCACGACCTGACGGTGCCGGAGATTCAGTCTTTACCAGATGAAGTAAATTAATCATTTTTAAACTACGCTCTGCTTTCTTTTGCTTCACCTGCTAAAAAGATGCAGAATTTTGCTGCACGTGTACGTTAAAATTTTAACTGCACTCAGTAAAAAAACATTTAAGAGCTTATAATGTTTCAACTGAAGGAGCATTAGCCCTGGATAAATCAGATTTAATGGTGCACCCCTGGACAAATGATTTTTTCCTTAACGTCCTGTGGCTAATTTTTTATTATTTCCCCCAATTAACCCAAACATACTCGACTAGAATTTAAAAACATATTTTTCTGAGTTTGGACAAATTTCCTTTGGACTGATGATGGGACTGAAAAGGTTAAAAAGGCCTGCAATTTTCTACAGAGTGCCGGCTTCATGCTTTTATACTTCTCAAGCAAACGGTTCACCTGCTGCATCTTTGTCTTGCAGTCTTTGCTCCCCGGGGACAATCATAGCAAATACTGAAAAATACAACAATCTTGTAATGGTACATTTTAGCACATACATGCAATGCACGTAGCCACGTTCGTGTTACCCGTTAGTTAGTGAAGTCCTGCTCTGGAGCCTCGAGCAGAGCGTTCTCACCAGGATTTTAAAACCAGACGTCAGCCGTGGTGCCTCAATTTCAATCCTCACAGGTGAGTTAGAGAGAGGTTCACCCTGAACGTGATGAGGGTCACGTTCTGGTCACGCTGTTTGGAAAAACCAAATGGATGAAACGGATATGAGAGACAATAATCCCAGTGTGAGAACTATTCTTGGTTAGCACGTGGCTGAAATGTGGGCTAACGGCTAATGTTGGCGAGCTGGATGTTTAAGGTTAAAACTTCTCCATTCCCGTCGTCCTCGGGGTCTGTGTTGTTTTTGAGTTTTTAGTTTTTAGTGAATAAATCTGATTTTAGGATTTTCTGTTATTCCAGTGTTGACTCTGATATCAGGAGCCTCTGTTTTGTGCTGGTCTTTTTAAAAACGTTTGGATGCCTTTTAAGGTGGTTTTCTGTTTTCGTGCTGGCTTTGAACCTTTGGAGACGACGAGGTGGGTCAACGACTCTCAGGACCGCCTCTAAGAGGTTAAATACCTGCGACTCCCATCAGCTGCTACACCTGAAGAAGCATCGTCAACAACGCAAACAAAGGAAGTCCAGCTGCCTTCAAACTTCGGGCAAGTTGTACTTCCTGTTTCCCCCTGATTGTTCTCACCTGTGTCAACCGACCTCACCTGTGTCTTGGTCATTTCGCTGTCCCGTCCTCTTTTCCGTGTTGTCTCTGTTACCTTGTTTGGTCCTCAGCGGGTAACATGTCACCTCACCACGTCCCATTTCTCTGTATTTAAATACTTCAACAACGCCGAACACTTAAAAATACAAGAGGAACTCAACTCTGCTTCGTGACTTCATCTGATGATTAATGTAGGGTCTGTCGAGGCTTTGATTTTGTATCATATAATAAAATATGATTATCTGTAAAGAAATAAGAGCAGAAAGAGTGAAAATCACAGACAGTTTAGGACGTTCGTTTGATTAACAAAATGGGTTTTTGTGTATTAGAATTTTTTATTGTCTCCTAACGTTGCACACCATCTGGCTCCAGCCAAACTTTTTGGTTTCCAGCTGACAGTGTGGGTGCGTTTGGGAAGAAATAAACGAGATAAATTTATGTTTGTGATGCCGCTTTTTGTTTTTTGTTTTTTTCATTTGCTGCAGGAGAGTTTTGTTCTTCCTCCGCTGAGAGAAAAAGAAGAAACAACAGCTGGAAGAGAGCAGAGAGGACACGCTCGCGTTCTGTCGCACGTTCACATTAACTGTCGTCTACATATTTACACATTTTCCCCTCTTCACACACACACACACACACACTCGCACACACACTCGCACACAGAGTCGCACTTTGCATTTCTTTCACACACATATTCACACATTTCTCATTTTCACATTCTTCTTCTTTTTGCCCACACACACATTAACGCTTCCATTTTTCTCAATCTCACAACATGAACACACACTTACTCACTTACTCTCACTTTCTCTCTCTCTCTCACACACACACACACGCGCGCACACACATACACTCACTCTTGTCGGATGCCGGGATGTCCCGGGGGGAGGAGGTTTGTGAATGTCTCTCTCCCTCCCTCGTCTTCTTCGTCTTCCTCCCCCACGAAGCTGGACATGTATGTTGTGTGTGCGTGAGGAGCTTTGAAAGCTGGATTTCTTCTGTGTTTTAACATTTACCGTCTGTGCTCCAGCAGCTACATGCACAGACTTTGCGGTCGCGTCGTGGTCATCTTCCACTGCGAGGCAGTTTTCGGCAGCCTGCAGCTTTGCGTGTGAGATCCTCCCCTAACGGCGTCTTTCAGGCCCGTTTTCAAGAGCGAAAGCAGTACCTGCGCTTCCTCGTCAGTCTTCTCTGAGGTTTCTGGGATTTTTTAAGGTGGCATTTGTTGTGTTTATGCTCTCCGAGTTGAACCAATCACCGATAAAGTACACCGAGGGCATGCCTGAAGAGAGGGAGTGAAAACAAAGCAGTGAATCAGAGATGTAAAGGTCATTTTCTGATTGTTTTACAGCGGCTGCGTTCGAAAGCATGAATAAATCCGCCCACACCTCCACAGGAAGCTGCTGCCTGTAACCGAGGCGCAGCTTCATCCCGCCTGCTGTCGCTGCTTTGACCTGCAGCTCTGACACGAAAACACGAGACAGAGACCGCTGCGATGCAGCCCGCGTTAACGTCTTTATAACGTCACGTGTGGGAAGCAGCCGTCGCCACATCAGTGGGCTGATTGGCCTCATGTTCGTGGATCCACACGGCAGTGGAACTGCACACTAACGAGGGGGTGAGGGAACACTCGAGCTCCCCTGGAAACCTTCCAGGAATAAAAAAGTCTCAGGTACTCTGGGAGGCGGCTCAGGTACAGCAGGTCGTCTGTTAATTGGAAGGTCGGTGGTTCAATCCCCGGCTTCTCCACTCAGCATGTCGAAGCATCCTGCAGAGAGACACTGATGCATCCATAAAGAGCGTCTGTGATAGTTTCAGTGCTTAAAGGCACAAAATAAAAGTGTGAATTTAGATTTTATTTTTAAAGGACTTTGAGTGCTCGTCTACAGCTGTAGGATGGTACTGTCAGCGCCATCCTACTTCACACGGAAAAACATCTCACGGAAATGTTAGATGTTTGTCATGAAGCTGAGACTAAAGTCACAATAAAAACGTCCATAAAATCAAACCGACGTCACAGCTTCACATGCATCCCACGCCATTTAACACACACACACACACACACACACACACACACACACACTCATGTCATCTGTGACAGTACTCACTCACTTCTCTGAGACTGTAAACGCAGGAGTTCATCCAAGCACGCCGTCAAACCGCCACTCACCTGTGCTCAGTGTGTTCACGCTGTGATTGGCTCATACAGTCGGAGCTGCAGCTGTGTGTTAATAGAGCGAGAGTCCGTTTAAGTGTGTGTGTAGGATATAAAAACTGCTTAGAGTGTGTGTGTGTGTGTGTGTGTGTGTGTGTGTGTGTGCAAATAATAAATAAGGTGGAGCTGAAACTGGAAGCCCTGCTAAAACACACATACAGGTTTGTATTTCTATCTTTGTGAGGACGAGCCCGAACTCTAAAGCCTACTCTGAGCCCTGCAGCGACCCCCTTTGATGTTGTAAGGACTGAGCTCACGATGTCCTCACTGTGATGGCTTTAGAAACACACACACACACACACACACACACACACACACACACACACACACAGACCTGTTCGTGAACTCATTAGCCGTCCTCACAGACAGAAACATCAAACAAACTTGTATTCCCTCTCCACCAAGGTCATCCAGCAGTTCTTCACATGAGAAAGTGCTAACAAGCTCCCGAATCAACAGCCATGCTTGGTGTCCTCCAGCTGGACAAGCAAGCCTCTGGGAGCTCTCTGCCTGTGACCTCTGACCTCATGGTATCCATCCTATATTTACATTTGGTGGTCAGATACGTTTTATGCCCGCTGCATTGAAATCAGTTCACCACACAAACAAAATCACCTTTAAAAGTCTTGGAGGAACGGGAGTCTAGTCTGGGTTAGCGTGGTTAGCGTTACTCATAGACTGCAGTATAGGAAAGGTCTTGGTAGCTGCTGTGCTGGCATTGGGTTGTAAAGCCTGGGTGTTCTTATAGTGGATATTATATTTGGATGCCTACTAATTACTGTATGCACACAGCATGCATCTATTTTTTAAAAATCCAAGAATTTTACTAGCACAGACTTTTTCTCTGTTAGTAGGAGCCACATTATGACTTAGATAATTGTATTTAAATACGCCAGAGGCTCCAAATACATCACGTTTAGTCACTGCAGTTAGCTGAAGTGAAGCGTTACAGAGGCCGAGCCTCTTACAACGTACACAGGTGAATTATAAAACATTCAGCCCAGTAAAGGTTGTTATGAATTGTGTTGGTTTTTTGCTTTAACTCTGTTAACACAGAGTTTGACTCACAGTTGGAGCCCCCAGTGGTCATTAGAGGGATTGCAGCCCGTCTGGAGGTTTTCTCCTTTTTCACTTGCTTTAACACTGAACACTATGCCGTTGTTTGGCCCGCACTTTCTGAGAGCACTTCTTCAATTAGCTAAATGACAAAAAATGAACATTTCAGATATTTTTAATAGGTGATAAATCATAGTTTAATCAACAATTAAAAAATCTCCAGTAAAAGCTTTTTAAATGTCAGTATTTGATATTTTCCCAGTTTTCAGTGACAGTAAACAATTGTTTTAAACTTTTAAAGTTTTTGACTGTTAATCTAAAACAACAGGAAGCATTCAGCTCCGAATATATCAGCAGAGCTTCAGGGCATATTTCCAAACTTTCACTGAGTTAATAAAGTGAACAATCAATTATTTATTAAGGAAAGAAATTTGGGAACTTGTGGTTTGCATTATTATTAATAACTCTTTGCCTTCTGTGTCATGCTCCTGGGCCTGGACTTTTATAACTATTCTGTTTGATTCTTATTTCATGCATTCATATATTTCATTGGTATTTCCAGGCTTTACTTCTTAGTTCCAGCTTCTGTTTGAATTGGAATTTGATTCCTCGGTGTTTCCCTTCATCTCTGTATCCTATGTCAGGTTCACTTAGTATTTCCGTTTACTTCCTGTTTTGCTTAGATTCCTGTGCATTCTCTCGTTTACCTTGATTGTGTTCAGCTGTGTTTGGTTTCCCTCCTGTTTCCACTTCCCTCTTAACCTCGTGTCTATTAAAAGCCTCTGTTTGCCTTTGTAATGTTGTATTGTGCTGTTGTTCCTAGTGTGGTTGTTGTGTGGTTTCCTGTGTATAATTCCTATGTTCTGAGTTTCCTTTGTTTCTGACTTTGTTTTGGGTTCAATCTGCCTCAATACGAGCTCGTCCTTTGTTGTGCCAAGTTTGCCTCACAGTGTGGGTCGTCCACGTACTCCCACATTCATGACATTATTGCTTTTTGACACAACTTTCCAGCACAAGTGACAGTTGATGTTGTGCTTTGTTGACTTAAACTATGATACATGTGCAGTAACACTGAGTCTTTTGGACCTCTTTTCCACTAATGTGGTGCTGATGTGGGGCTGTTTCTAGCAAAACAGTGTCCGCAGCAGTTTCTCCTTGTGAAGATCCCTGTAGCAGTAACTCAGATAAACACTCCACACAATCGAAGTATGCAGAAGAGCATCTGTGAACACACACATGCAGCAGCAGATGACCACAGCTCAGAACAGGAAGATTGGAAAAACATTTCTTGGTCTGATGAGTCTCGATTTCTGCTGCAACATTCAGATGCTTGGGTCAGAATGTGACTCCAACAACATGAAAGCATTGGTTCATCCTTCTTTTTGTATTCATGATTCAGGCTGCTGGGGTGGGGGATGTTTTTGGCATATTTTGGGGCTCTTTGCACCAACCGAGCATCATCTAAGCTCCACACCTACCTGAGCCCTTTATGAGCCCTTCCCTTTATGACCACAGTGTCCCATCCTCTGATACCTCCTTACTACAGGTTAACACGCGCAGATAAATCATCTCAAACTGGTTTCTTTAACCACATGACGAGCTAATGGTACTCAAATCACCTCCACAGTCACAGATCTCAGTCCAGCAGAGCTCCTTTGGGATGTGATGGAACGGGAGCTTCTCATCATGGACGCACTGACACATCTGCAGCAGCTGTTTGATTCATGTTGATATCGACAAAAATCTCTGACCAGTGTTTCCTACATCTTGCTGAATCTATACACTGACGAACTACAGCAGAAGAATATGAAGATGAGTCCAACCTGGTATTATCACAGTGCAAAGTGTCCAGTAAGTATAGTTTCTATTTGTTTTGTTCATGTTTTGAGAAAATTGAGATTTATCTAAATTATCTTTAATTTTAGTGGTCAGCAGGACACAAACTGCATGTATAGAAGTCTTGAGTCAAGTCTAGGTTTTAAAAAAATATTGGCCAGAAAAACAGAAATGATGTTTCAGCCTCCCATACAGTTCAGTCCCTCTCTGTCTCTGCTTACACCCAGCCAGTTTAATAACTGGAGTGGAACCCACACTAAGAAGGAAAAGGTGGCGATAAAGGAGTTTATCTTAAAATGTCTAATCTAGTTGATTAATGCGGGATGAGACAATAAAACAACGAATCTCGAGGGGAAATCTGGTAAAGAAACACAGGAAATGAGTCGCTGCAGGGAGAAAAGAGAAGCCAGGTGACATTTTCCTTTTCTTCTACCTGTAACAGCAGCGAGAGAGGACCGAACAAAGCCGCTCATTCCTCACACGTATCCTGTGTCATGAAACGCAGCTTTTTATAAACTCAGGATTTAATAGTGCTGTCAGAACACAGGAGAGGAGGGAATAACTTTAATCACACAAACAACAAACTAAGTGACACCAGGACACCGAGACTTAATTTTCCTGATTTTCATATCAGGCCTCAGTCGCGGCGCCGGTCCCACGAGGCTCTTCAGCTCCTTCAGCACGTTTTCCTGAAGTACCTTTGACTCAGTATTTTTATCGTTCCTCCTCTAAATGTAATTTAATCAAACTCGAACCAAATTAAAAGTGAAATGTAGAAACAAGAAGTTTGATGAAACTCGGATCAGTTCAGTTTCACTCCCTCCGAGGATTCGCACGTCTGCTGCTATCAGAGTTAATCTGTTTGCTTATTACGTCGAGCAGTTAATACACGATTGTGTTAAATACATCAGGTCCACATGGACGGTGTAACGGGGGCGGCGGCACAGATCTGATTGGTTCCTGGATCCCAGCTGGGGTTCGGCCAACTTCTACCACGCTCTACATTTACTAATCTTTATTTTTATTCAAGTGTTATAAATTTGAGTCCTTTTATTTATCGAATTATACACTCACCAAGCAATTTATTAGGAACAGGAAGACGTTGGAGCCTGTGGACAGCCTCGGGGCTGGATGAGGATTTTCTTCCTCAGACATTCATCAGAGGATGAAACACCGAAACACCTGAGCTGAAACGTGACACAGAGATCTGTGTATGAGCGTACGCTTTAATGTCACCTTTGTTTGGTCTTTGTGTTTAAAAAATGTCAACTTTTCTGAGTCAGTCTGCAGTACAGTCAAATTAATACTGCATTGGCTTTTATTTATTAAATATATTTATTAGTTTACATTAAAACTAACAAATTATGAACAAATACATGGACATGTTCAGTATTAAGATATTTTTCCTTCATGACCTGTGAAGCTGTGACACCTTTCATCACTGTATAAAGAAAAGCTAATGTTTACTACTCATGAACATATTTGACTTTAAAAGCTGTTTTTTCCAAACAGATTTTGTTTTTTATTTTTAATTTTCCATCTGTCTGAGACAACAAAACATTTACTATTACACAATCGCTCTGCACTGTCAAAGGTATGTGCGCTGTGTTATTGTTTGTAGGCTTTTGATTGGCCAGCACTTCTGGATGGAGATATTTCTCAGAACAAACACATAAATCTGTGTTTAAAAGAATCGATGGAGATAAAGTCCCAATCAGGAGTTTTTTAACTTTACTCACTGCTTTGTTTGTGTTTGACGTTGTGGGGATGACAACAGGAAGGCTGTGGGTTGTAGAAGAGCTAAATTGAACGGAGTTAGAAGTTAGCAGGAAGTTAGCTCGCTAGCTTCCACCTAAACATGATATAGCATGTTCTGACTGAGAGATGTCTGAAACATTCAAACGTACAGCTCTGCTATCACTTCCAACATAAATGAAGACAGAAAACTAAACAGCAGTGACGTTTGTAGGGTTACTGAAGTTTGGCTAGCTGCTATATAATGATGTGCTGCGTGATCGCTAGCAACACAGCTATGTTAGCATAGCATAAACACAGTGAAGCTGGAGGATGAACGCTAACTTTTTTCCACTCGATAAAAGTTAACGTGAGGATTCTCGGTGGTCAGGAGCAATACGAGGTTAGTCATTGATATACTGCTGCATGGGCTGGGCTGTAGTTACATCGTAAGGGTTTAAAAACTGAGCTTTAAAATGAACAGTGGTGATAAAAACCCAGCATGTAAAAAACAGCCTTAATAAACGCAGATTAGTTTGGACCTGCAAGCAGGGTTCATAAGGCATCACTTAAAGACTGGATTGTGCGGGGGGTAGTGTTGCCAACTCCTCAGTAAGGAAAATCGCTATTGGCTGTCCTAAAAGTCGCTAGAAGTCGCTAAATGATGTCATCGCCTAATTTGCATAATTGGTCATGCTAATGTAATTGTAACCTACGTTGTTGAAGAGAGAAACGACATCGTGGAACGAGACATAAAGTGAGTAAAAAATGTCCTAAATGCATTTAGAATTTATTTAGAACTACAAATTAAATTTCTTTTAGCAATTATTGGGTTTTTTTAATGTCACAATTCCAACCCTGCTCCTTTACCCGGGCTTGGACCGGCAAAAGTGACCCGAAATAGGCACTCTGGTGGAGTTACTTTCTGTGTGTGTGAGTGTGTTTATAAGTAGTTTTAAACCTTGTGATCCACAAAACAGCATAACAATAAAAGAAGAACTGACTGCGTTACAGTCAGTGCGGGAGCGGCGGCTTCGCTCGTGCGCGATTCATTTGCAGTTTGGACACATAGGTGTGAACATCTCCTACCCTGATAGCAGCTGGGGGAGGACTATCCTCCACCCGTGAGCGCTTTGGCATGAGCGAGGTGCCCACGGCAGCACCGCTGCTTGTTGAGAGTAAGAGTGATACGCGCTTTCACATCAAAAAGTCGTCATAAATAAGTCTCCAATAATACCATAAAAAGTCGCCAGATTTGTTGCTAGTCGCTTTTTAGAAAAAAAGTCGCTAAGGGGGTCTGAAAACTCGCTAAATATAGCGACAAAGTCACTAAGTTGGCAACACTGTGCGGGGGTCGGGGTGGATGGAGGGGTCAGACCAAACGCTGGGTTGTTCTTTGTTTCCTGCTTCTGTCTGTAAGTGTTAGCAGTCTCACAGCGGTTTGTTCGATTCGTGTTTCTGGACACGATCTTTCCACTTTTTCAGTTTTAGGACAAAATATTTCCACCGTTATTTTTGTCCCTGAACACAATTTCATTTCATCTGACCCACGTCATATGTACACATTCACATCTATGTACACAAAATTAAATATTTTACTTTAAAAGTTTTCGTTGTTATTATCCTCTGTTTTGCCCCCTAACCCTGTATTTCTCCCAAACCTAATCAAGTTGTTTTTGTACCTTGACCAAACCGAGTTTATCAGGATGAAATAAACTGCCTGAAAACACTTCCACATTGTGAACAAGAAATGCAACAAAGGAGGCCCTTGAAGTGTGGAAGCTGAAATTATATATTGGATAACAAATATTGGGTTCCAGAGCGACTTACAGAGGGTTCAGCGCACACTCCTGTACACTTTATTTATTCATGTGGAGACGTGTTGATTCAAAACGAGCTACAATCAGTTAAACATCAGCTTTAAATGATTTTTATTTATATTTCAAACAGAATCCAAACTTTTTCGGACATAATGTTGTGCTTGTGTCACGGTCGCAGTGATGATGGTAACTTTATTTTGGACATTCCTCTCTTTGTGATTATCGTCCTCCTTTCACTGGTCGTTTCTGCTCTGTGTGTCTACACGCTGCAGTCAAATCAAATGTCAGGAAACAGGTTTTCTGATGAAGTGACAGGAAAATATCTGCAGGATAATAAATGCTGAATAAGGAGGAACATTGTTCCCTGGTTCGTCTCGCGGCTGTCGTATGATTCAGATTTGACTGAAGTTTATAACTCACACGAGTCTCAGATCATTTATTTATTTCAAATGTGTTGACTGGTACGAGTCAGACACTGGGAACTACTGGGTAAGATTTACGCACCAGTTAAGGTCGCCGCGTTTTTGACTGGTGTTTTTTTCTGGTTGCCATGGTGACACCTCCAGCTCCCTCTGTTTCTGACACAAGCAGTCCTGTTGAAGTGTGCTAGTTACACATGAAGCTGTCACAAAGCATGAAAACAGACGCTGTTTGACGTTTTGTTACGAGTCGTTGCTGGAACGCCGCGCTGTGATAAAATCTGTGTGTGAGGAATTCTTCATCCAGATTAGACAGCTGTGGTCTGAAGTTTACGTCCACTCATCACGGACATGAATGTCACAGGAATTTTTAATGATTTTTAATGATTTCTTTGAACTGTTGTTGTTCCAGTGTGGAATGATTCGTTTAACACTTTAAATGACTTTAAAAAACACGCTGGAATTTAATTTGGATTTTCACTCAGGGCCAAAAGTTTACATGCCGGCTCAAATATTTGCCTCCACTCACTTAAAGATGCAGTGCTGGAGCTTCTACAACGTCTTTTGTCTTGACAAGGTCTGTACACAGATTACTAATCCACCGATACTGCGATGCATCAGGTCTGATTCAGTCCCACACCAGTACCTCTTCCTGTCTCAGATCATCCCTGTAACCAAACCGAGGCACGTGAAATGATAACACGCCATTTGCAAAAAGCATGATAACATTAAGCTTCGTCTTCCCAAAACCCTTGAGCTGTGCTTTAAAGGCGGGTCTGTGCCCGGACACCAACCAGTTTAAAGGAAGTCTACAAATTCTGCCAAAAACAGATTGGATATTATTCCAGAACAAACATCTGATCAAACATCTGCATAAATGTATGCAAGAAGTTCCTGTTGTATTAAGTCCATAACGATGTGTGCATCGTTATCGTTCCACACGGTAAAAGGAAGCATTCAAAGAAAGTTTGACGTTCACAGTAATAAATCTCAGTGCTGTGTTGCATCCTTAGGATGAAGAGTAATTTGGCTTCAGATACTCCGGAGCATCTCTCCAGCGGGACGAGCAGCTAATCTCACGTTCCATTTTCCTTAAAATAATCTACATTTGATAAGGAAGTGATGGTTTTTACTGCTTCTTCTCTGTAAGGTGGCCTGCCCGCCCAGTTTGTGAAAAGTCACAAACTGACATAAAAGTTCATATTTTTCTGTTTTCTTCATGTCTGTGAACACTTCACAGGAAAGTATTTCAATAGTAAGTGTATTTCATGGTAGAAGCACATATTTTGTCCAGAAAAAGTGGAGACATCACCATGGTAACCACAAAACCAAGGATTTTTACCTGAAATTAAATTTTTGTGAACCTAACCAAGTCACAGTTAGTTCCTAAACTTAACCACATTATTATTCATTAATAATGTATTTCGTACAGGTATGACTAAACTTGGATCTCTGGTTGAGCGACAGGGTGATTTGTGGACACCACCAGACCCATCGTGCTCCAAACATGAAGCAACGTTTGGAAATTCCTGAAGAAGATGTAAAATATGTTCAGAATAAACAGACTGGTTATTTTAGCACTTCATCCGACATTCACCGACTCAGGGCTCGAGGATACTTTACCATCCGGACTGGAGAAGCCAGGGATCAAACAACGAACCTCCCTGTTAGTGGGTGACCCGCTCTACCTCCTGAGCCAAAGCCACTCTGAAAGTTCAAAGGTCAGGAACATTTCACAGACTGTTTGACGTGGATGAAACGAGGCAGTAAGACATGCTGAGTGATGAGCTTTTCGTTGTCCTCTTCCAGAATTTTGTAGTTCCTCTGCAGCAGACCTCCATCAGCATCATCCGCCATTGTCGAAGAGTCTGATGATCTCATCTGGGTTCTCTGAGCACTCTTTCACACACTTCCTTTACATTTCGACGTCATTGAACAAAAGATCGAAGACGAGGGAAAATCGTGGCCGGAGGCTCTTTTGTCTGAGTTCCTGTTTTTGTTTAAACCCACTCAAAGGTTTACCTGACTTTCATTTATTTATCTGATTTATTTAGTTTTTGTATAATCCATTTGAGCCTTTGGGCCTGATGTGTTTTTAACCTGGCTCAGCGTCCTGCATTCGGCCCTCTCTCAGGTTCAGGTACCTGTAGGTGGATTAGGTCTGCGGGTGATTCATCCTCACACACAAACAGTCCAGCACAGAGGCATCAATCTCTACGACATTTCTGTGAGCTCCTCTGGCTGAACGTCTGGGGACAAACAGGACCTCTTACTATTGGCTGAATACAGAAGACTGTTTCTGATAGTCAGAGTAATGTGAGGAAGAAAAAGGCTGATAGGAGTGCAGAGCTGAGAGGCAGATTTTTCCAGGATGTGATCAGGGGAAAAAAAGCTCTCGGCGGAGGAGAGCGCGCCTGCGATCGTCACAGCCGGAGTATTAAAGCTCGGTGCTCACAGAGAAATGCAGGCATGTCTCGGCTTCCCTGACTAACAGGTGTATTTGCATACATTCTGCCAACGGTTTGTTGACATGTCTGCAGTTCTTTTCTTATCTCCGACGCAGACGTACAAGTCAGGGACTCGACGGTTTTTCAGACGTCTGTAATCGCTGTCTAAACAACACGATGTGAACACAGTCGTGACTTAAACCTAATAACACACAGGCGGCGTGACGCGAGGCCCGCTCTGCACTTCCTGCACAACAGCGGGCCCGTGTCTGCTTTAGTCAATACAAACCAAGCAGCGGCAGCTCCAAAAGAAATTAGAGGTAAATTAGACTTTAATCGCAGGATGCTTCTTCAGCATCCTGCACGTCATTAAATATTTAAACTTGTAATTTTGTGCTCTAATTTCAGCAACTTATTAATATATAATTTACTTTATTCACCTACAGTTTGACATGTTTGTGTGTCTTGGATTTTATGGTACATTTATGGTCATTTTCTGAATTTGTTGCATTTTTCTTGTTTTTTTTTCCTTTGAGGGCTTTTTGTGTCGAGGTTCCTCTAATTAACATTTAAACAAAGATTAGTGAAAAATGGCTGATCCAAATCATCCTCTTATTTTCATACCTAAACAGATTTATGAGCATAATTACATCATTTTATACAATCACAAATAAAAGTAAAGTTCACGGGCACAAGAAGAAACCCAGAACAGTTATCTCCTCAGGCTGAGCTGCACCAAAAACAAAATGAAAGGGCAAAATATACGTCAGCGAGTCAGGAAATACAAAACAAAGCATGCTGCTCTGAATCAGAACCACAGTTCAAAAACAAGAGAAAACGCAGAATAATAAACACTGCACAGCTTCCATTAAACAAACACTCGACTCTATTCAGGCGGAAACCTTTAGAAAGTTCACAGAAAGCTTCTCAGACATTTTCAGATGTTTTTGTGTTTTTCCTTGTTCAGTATATGTTTCTGATGAATCCACAGGGACACAATACAACAAACATTAATGAACCTCACACTTTTAAATGTCGAGACGACAACAGCAGCGTGAAAGAAAACGCTCAGGGAGCGAATGTTATACAAAAATGTACAAACTGGATGAAACAAAAGTAGAGACGACGTTGAGTCGAGTGGAATTTCTTTTGAAATAATCTTTATCATCTTTTATTATTATAATCAGTTCAGTTTTATTTGTACAGCACCAACTCTCCATCTTTACATGGTACCATAAACATTTACCTCAGCAGGAGCTAAAACAGGAAGACGGACCAAATTACTGCATCCGTGTGCTGCGTCTGGAGCAGGTCTGCAAACGTTCAGTCAGTCGCCTCATTCAAAGCAACTTTGCTGCATTGAGACGAAGATAAAACAGAGTGTGTCTGCAATCTGTTTGTGACCGAATGACAAGTAACTGTGAAAATCAACAGAAATTCACATTAACTGCTGACATTCAGAGTCCAGACAGAACATCTTAGATTTGAAATGAAATCCAGAAATTCCTCCATGAATAGTGACGTCGTTGCTGCACGTTTAACTGAAAAAGGACAGAAAGCATTGAGACTGGCTGTAGTGTGCTGGCAGTCTGTCTGAGAGTGGTTGCAGACTGGTTGCAGACTGGTGGGCTCCCACCAGGCCACCTGTGCATTTGCCTTCAGACTCCAGAGCAGTAACCTTTCTTGCATGCAGGGAAAGCAACACCAAATGAGCTCTTTAGAGTAAAATGAGAACTTAAACACTACATAGCATGGAATAAATAATAGCATGCATTAAAAAGGTGCGATTAAAAGTGGTCGTGCAGAGGATATCTGGACCTGCAGTCAAGTGCAATCAGACAACCACTGAGTTTTCCTGTTGCAAGCAGGTTGCTGCCCTGTTGTTACTCTAGTGTGACTGAGCCATTAACCAGTGACAGCGTGTTAATCTGAGGCACGCACTCACCGTCTGATTTTCAGTCCTCTGCTGAGGGTTCAGCCTCCAAGTCTTCATCTTATCTCCGTATCTTATAGTAAGAACTTAATAAAGGAATGGAAGCAGATTCTTAAACAGGCCCGTGTTTGTAGGAGTCTCTTAATAAAATTCTTTCACATTCTTTTACAAAACTGATCAGCTGATTTGATAACATCAGAGTGTGGATGACCCAAAACCTTTAGAGGCCCAACGTTTAAATTCTCGATGTGCATTTCCATGTTTGGGGCGATGCTGACACAGAGACTTTGGTTCTTTGAAATGTTTTCACATCTCAAACCAACTTTTAATCTTATCATTAATAACTGGATCATCTTAGTAGCTTTAGACCATGTGATCATTCAGTATGATAACAAAGCAATAACTTTGGATATTTTAAACTCGGAGTGCAAAAACCCATGTAGGACAGGCTCTGATCCTGGCGAGACTTCTGGTTCCTGTTGGCAGAGCGACTGAAGATGACACACCCCGGCTGAAACATCGTGGTGCATTCCAGCTTTTATTGTGTGTGTGGTATCAGGATACGCTCAGAGGACTCTTGTCAGGAAGCCACAGCCGACAGGTTGAACTGGATCTGAATAGTTTGGCAGAACATCTTGAGTTTGTTCAGCACACATTTCCGTAGTGCTGAGAGAAACCTGAAACATGCCCATCATGTGACGTTTCTGTGCCTTAAATCTGACTTTGAGACAAACGGTCGGGAGCAGTCTGACACCGTTAAATAAGATTTATCTTATAAGCCCTGCAGGTTCACTGCACCAGGGAAACACAGAAAACGACCATTACTGTAAATTATCATTCATCACAGGGAAAAAGTAAAGGGCATAGTAAGATTTGGATCATGCAACCGCAGCATCCTCGGTTGGATTCCAGCTGGCGACCTTTGTTGAATGCCACCCTCCTCTCTGCATCCTCACTTATACTGCTGCTCTGCATCGGGTAAAAGCAAAACTGCACAAACAGGAACACATATATACATGTTTCAACATGCGGTTGGCTTCTGACTACATAAAGCTGAACAAATATGAATGATGATCCGACGGGCTCGTGTTTAAAGTCAGCTCCTTTTACAGTCATCTCAGCCGTGGTCGATTTCACAGTGTTTGCATCAGGCTGTAAACGGCTTTATTTCTGCTGTACACTTTAAACATGCGCGCAAACGACCGACTCACTGCTGGAGCCTCTGCTGGACGTCAGGGGAACTGCAGCTTTTAGCACTTCTACCTTTGCTTTAATTTCCAGTTACTCTTGGCTGAAATAAAGCACTTTATGCTGTTACTTCTACCGACACATGTCACTACATTAGGTACACCTGCTCATCTGCTTATTAACACAAATATCTAATCAACTCGTTTAGACATGTGGTCAATACGATCTGTTCAAACTGAGCACCAGAATGATGAGGAAAGTCGATTTACCCCAACAACCGTCTCTGAGGTTTACAGAGAACAGTTCAGAAAAATGTCATCCTGAGGTCAGAGGTCAGGCTGCTTCAAGCTGATAAGAAGGCAGCAGTGACAAAAATAATCGCTCGATCCAACCAACGTCTGCAAAAGAGCATCTCTGAATGCACAACACGTTGAACCTTCTCTGTGAGGCTTCTCGCCTGCATCCTGCAGAGGTTTCACACCTGAGCGCCGGTGATGGTAATGACCCACAGCTTTTGATGACTCACGTGATTAACTCCTGGCCAGCTGTCCACAGGACCCCCTCAACCACTGTTTAACCCCCGGTTTAATACGTGGGACTGCACCAGTTGTTTTCAAACCTTTTGGATGAGAGGCAAAATATCTCCACGAACCAAAAGAAGTCCCGCTGCCCTCTTTTCAAGCCCTCGAGACAACACTGTCAAACCTCGGGACAGCTCAGAACCGTGACCACCGTAACCGTAAACACCATCTCCTGACAGCTTCAGGCAGGCTAACGCTTTCTTTAACATGAGTTCACTGTGTTCTCCACAGTCAGCAGACCTCCGTCCCCTGAAGCACCTTTGGGACGTGGAGTTCTCATCATGGATGCAGCCAACACATCTGCAGCAGCTGTGTGACGATGTCATGTCAACATGGGAAATGTTTGCAGCACTCTGTTGAATCTGAGCCATGAAAACCTGCTGAGCGTTCAGTGTTTTTCATAGAAATAAAATGTGTTTATTTAAATCACATTAGTTTTATTGGACGTTTGTTAGAAGTGGAACTGCAGGGTTTGGCATTTCTGTGATGGTATTCAGCTCAAGAAGCAGAGATAATAATCTAATAAACTTTTTTTGCTCAAGGACAAAATTCAAACAAAAACAGCTCAAATGAAACAACTTAACAACCATAAGATAAAAGAGCCATTATCTGACGGGCAGCAGATCGTTCCTGACTGCACGACTGAGTCCTCCATAAACAATACAGCAGCTTCATTTTCGAATGACCCCAGTCGCGCTCTCATGGAGATAAAAAGCTGTCGTCCTGATGAGAAACTTTAGGTTTCTTGATTCTTTTTATTTGCCTGGGACCTTGCACAAAACACTAAACTCATTAGAGAAAAGAGCCCAGGTATCTCATTTCCATCTACAGTCCCTGGGCAGGTACACACAATATTAAATAAGCTATAAAATACCAGACCATCCCATCGTACTGGAAGCACAGGATAACAATCCAGATGAAAAGGCCTTTAAAATGCTGGATATGATTAATGTAGACAGAGCCGGTTTCTTAGAATCCTTTTTTGTTTTTTTGCTTGAAGAGAAAAGATGAAACTGTGAGAGCTCTTTGCAGACCGTAATGGGCTTAAATGAAAAGGAGGCTTGTGCAGAAGTGGAGCTCCTTTGGGGAACTTACCCCGAGCAGCTGACCTTGAGGCTCTGCTCGTCTGATCCAAGCGAATCCAAACAAATCTTTTTAATGGCAGAGGTGTTAATTTATTGTAAATGAAATCAGGTTCTCAAAACTGGATATTTTGTATTTCATATGGATGCAAAAAAAGTGAAACTGCTGCAGTTTCCTCTCCACAACTTTGAGGGCCTGTCTATGACCTGAAGTTGCGTTCAGGTGCAGCGAGTGAGTTTCTAACATATCTGCCAGAGTTGCTGACGCGGCTTCTGCGAGCAAATGAACTCACGCTTAGGAGCGAGTCAGCCGCCTTTAGAGCGATGGCAAGAGAACACGTGACTGGGAGGCAGTCGAGGGGTTCGGGGTAGTGACAGGGTGTGAGCCGGGTGAAGGCATTCATCTGTGTATGTGTGACATGATGTTCATGGAAAACCCAAAGTGATGATGGAAAATCCCCTGCATGGACGGACGAGGTTGCCAACATTGGGAAAAACCCACCCGGGGGAGCAGAGGGTGCTTTGTGTCTCCAGAGTCAGTGTCATGTGTTCATGAACGAGCCTCGGTTGTTAAACAGGTAAAAATCTCTGAACATCTGAAAACCCACTGGCTCTCCGGAGGACAGTGCTGTTATTTCTGTGAGCAGGTTTACTCAGTAAGTTTTGGAGCTGAAACCGATCCAGGAAGGATTTTTTACCATTTGGAGACGAGGGACAATTAAACATTTGGTGTCATATTTTCACAAATATGTAAAACAGCAAACTGATGCAACAAAACATGCGTGCATACTTATATGAAGTCATGCACGTGTGCAGTGTCCACCAAAGGGCCCAATAAGGCCCGCTGGATGGCTTTGGAAAATCTGAAAACTACAAAGAAACAGGCGGTAATGTTCAGACTTTTACATCTTACTGACAAAAACATCAGTCATGATGATGATGATGAGATGGCATACTTCACCAAAGTAAACAAGTACAGACAGACCATTAAGCAGTTTAAGTGCATCTAGTCGCAGTAACTTTGATTGCACGGCGGTCTCCAGTGACGGTCGTCCATAGTGTGACTGCAGTGTTAGAGGAATAGTTCTCCAGGCTTCTTGAAGCTCTTCTTTGGATGTTTCTGCCTTTTGTTCTATGATCTGTCAGGATGATCCCACACTGCTTCAGCCATGCTGAGCTCCACTGTGTGTGTGTTCCTATCCATGTCTGCTTTAATGCACCGGCAGTGTGTTTGGGATCATTGTCATATTGAAAAATGGAAAATGAAAATCTCTGATGAGGCTTCAGTGAACAGAAGCTGATCAGCTGAAGGTCCAGATGTTGATGAAGGTCCAGATGTTGATGATGGTCCAGATGTTGATGGACTTTTTCTTCAGGACTTTCAGATACTGTTCATCTGCTGTAGATACTTTTCAGGCTTGAGACTGCTTTTGTCCTCCACTTGTCCAGACGCTCTACACACCATGACGAGATGTGCTAAATTTTGGGCCAACAGCTCTTTGGGAATCAAACTGTATTATCTTTGGTATTTGTCTTAGATTGGGCTGAGGCAATGGAAACAAAAGATGTGTTTCTGTGACAGGCTGCTAGCAACAAAGAGCCTAAAGATACAAATAAAATGCATTCTTTGCCAAATTGTTATGTGTGAGACAACGCTGCCTCATCCGCTGAGTTAGGAGCCTTTTTGTGCTTGAATGATTCTTAGGTCAGAGCTCTGAAAGTGGTCAGGTACAAGGACCGGACTGAAAACGGAGAAATATTGCTCAAGAGCACGTTAAAGAGTTGCACTGAAGACTGCACAGAACTGCAGGGCTGTATTTTGAGCATCATCTTTTTTTCTCTTTTTGTCTTTGTTTCTTTTCTTTGCCAGTCTCACTGAATTCTTTATCTGCTAATATTGACACAAACCAACTGTACAGGAGGCTGTGCCAGAGTCTCCACATAACGATCACACCTGGGACCGGGAACAGAAGAGAAAATGAGAAAGAGAGCAGAAAAATTAGATCAGCAGAGGTCCCGTTTTAATGAGGAGACAGAACTCGTTTGTTCTGGGAGGTTTTTGTTTCTCTTCCTCGAACAAAGACGTGGAAGACTCGTAACCGGGTCACCGTGGAGCATCCGGTATGGAATCACCTCAGTACCTCAGATCGCCATCTGAAATCTTTCTCGACCTCCGTCGACCTTCGTCAGCCCAGATCCAACGAGCAGAAATGTCAGAGGCAGCGTGACGACGACGCCTCCTCATTTGATGATTAAAAAACCAACAAACGAGCCGTTGTCCCGCTGCTTTCTTGACTCCCGTGTTTACAGGCCTGCAGGCAGGTTGTCAGACACAAACCAACGCCGAGGCGCATTGAAATCCACAGCCGGAGTTTATCTGATGTTGAACTCACAGCCACTCAGAAAAAAAGGAGTTTTAAGTCCTCATTGCTTCTAAAGTGACAAACTGAGCAGGAAAAGTGGCTGTGACACATCGTTGTGTTACTGGGTAACTGTTTGTTTTGACACGATCATAAATTAACTGTTTTCCATGAGATGGTTATTTTTGGACGTGGGGATAAAAGCTCGCTGTGTCGAGGTCGAGTAGTTGCTTTCTTGTGATCACAAGAACACAACAAACAGAGAGAGGGAGTGCAGCGTGGTCTTAAAGGCGGAGAGAAAGCTTCCTTTAAAGTCTCCGTCCTTTTGTCGCGGTTAGTTAGACTCAGCTGGTGAAAGCGGCGTTTTAAAGGCTCGTGAATGAGCTTCGTTGAGTTTAAGCAACATCGCTGAAGATAATAAACTTCACGATGCCCGAGAAGCTCAGGCTCCATGTTTTTAATGAAAACCTGGGTTATTACCTGCAGGTAATACTCAGGTTGGTGTATTTGGCTCTAAGAACTCTGTTTGTCCATCTGGATGCCATTAACTTGCCCTTGAACACCACTGTGGGGATCGTTGGGGCTCTTTGGGGTTAAAAATGGGACACTGCTCAGCTCGACTTCCCGTGTTAGGCGACATATCCGATGCTCCGCTTTGCCAAAAGAAATAAGGTGCGGTTTGTCAAACTAGCCACGATCTTTGGCTTCGATCTTATGAAAAAGGGCAGGCGCCCCCGCCTCTGTCTTCATGTGGCTTGAATCATCTCCACCGACGTGGTTTGAGAAGAAAACTATGTTTGAACCACTTTAACCAGTGTGGGTCTGATTTTAGGCGCTGTGGTCTCCGGCGAGTTTTACAGCGAGACATGTTTATTATGTTCCACTGTGGATTTGTGTGGACACGTATTATCAAATTTCAGCGGTTATAATGTAACCCATGACTCTGTGTTTGTCAACCCCACTAAACGGTTTCTCTTCTTTGTTGGTGGATGTGTGACGGTTTTCAGAGAAGACTGTAGGAGACACCGACAAAATGGATGACAGAATTTAATAAATGCAGCAGCAAAAGTTGGCAGCAAAGTGGCGATTGTAGGCAGCAGTCCAGAACAGGAGAAACAGGTTGGCACAGCGAGGAGGAGGAGGAGGAGGAGGAAAAACCACTTACTGTAAGTTCAAACATCAAAATGCCAAAACCACAAACAGTCAAGTAAACTTTGTTAGTGAGCCAAGGGACGCTACACTTAGAGCGAGGTATGATCTTTAAGCAGGAGGCGGGTGGGTGACGGCCTTTGTCTGGTGGCGGGTGTGGACGTTTCGGTATTCAAGGATTATGTTTTTATTGGCTGTGTTGTTTTTGGCTCTTATGTGTTAGTTAATTTGCCTGTTAACATGTTGGATGCACCAGTAGGGCACAGCCTTCGCTTAAAGTTTCACTGCTGATTGGTCCTCGTCTTGAAAACAAACTGCAGGCAACAGAGCAACAGCGAGCGACTTCAGGCAACCGGGGGTGGGGGGGTGGGGGTTCACCGATGAGTCTGAAGATTTCACGGTGACTGTCAGCAACCTGCTGGAGAAGTCTTGATGATTTCAAGTTTTCAGTGGCAGAAGCGTTTGGTTACTCATCCAACTGACCTCTTAAGTGTCAGCTGACTGCAGGTTTTCCCAAACCTATAATCACTACCTTTGCACGGTGACCGACACTAGCCCACTGACTATTGATGGGCTGTGAGGTCAGTCTTGGAGAACGCACACTTTTGCAGGTGGTCACCAGCCGATCCCTCCTCCTGAGGACTGGGCGTCACTTAGCTTCACTTACGTAGTGTTAGTGATGTCTGTATATTCCATTTCTATTTTTTCTTTTGGAAATGTCTCAATGTCCTCAGGAAATGTGAAATTGGCATCCTAGAGTAGCTGCCCCGGTTGAGTGGGCAACCATGGCACAGGCTGCTGCAGGGGGGTCCGGTCTGAGTCCACCCAGAAGAACATTCGGGAGATTCTGACATTAAAAATGCCCTGAAACGTGTCACATTCAGCCGCCTGCGTCTGACCACACTCATAATTTTAGACTCCCACAGAGCTGTTATGAAGGGTTAAACTATCCATATAAACTGGGAGGCTGACCCGCTCTCAGACTGCAGGCAGAGCTTTCAGCCATCAGTCTCCTCCAGGTTTGGGCTGAGGAGGCAGACAGTGTTCTTTCCCCCACTGTGACCCAGTGATGCTCACAGCAGCGCCTGGTTGTTGGGTTTACACTGTAATATTGTCAAGTCTTTGCTTTACAGCATCAAGCATGCCGAGGCAATCGTTGTTATCTGGTGCCACATAAAAACCTGAGGTAAAAAACCGAAGACCATAAAACTCTGAACTGATTTATTTTTAAAGGACTGTGATGGACCGAGCAGCGAAGGAAACTTAGGGACAGGTTAAAGTCCAAAAAAATGAGTTTTATTTAACCCCAAAACATAATTGGTTAAATCATGCAAAAAGAATCAAAATCTTGGGCCCATAAAAGAGGTCAAAATAACAGAACTCTACTCAAAGTTGACAACACTACTGATAACTCAAACAAACTGACCTAACTAACGAGACAAAGGGGAAACTTAAATAGTGGCTGATCAGACCACAAAAAACACAAGAAGGGGTAAAACACACAAAACCTAACTAAACCTAACATAATGAACTCCAATCCCCCCCCATGGTCCCGAGTTATGGAATGAACCAATTAGCAGTCTTCCATCAAAGCTCGCTCCGCCCCTTTTCCACCTTTTAGAATGCAGTGTTATGTGGATATGTGAATTAACTCTAAACCGAAACCAGTTATTTATTGTCCTGTAAATTAATTCCTATATTTAAAGAAAGACAAATGTGAATGCAGTGTTACTTATAAGCCTCTACACTAACATGGTGGGTATTAGCACTGTGTGGCTGTAAGTGCAGCCATCACAAGGACACAAAACAAAAGGACATCAACAAAGCCCGAAAGTCTTATTTTACTGTGCCTCATCTTCTTCGGCATCGAAGAAGAATGATCTTTCCGAGCACCAAATGTAATTGAGTATTGAACTTGTTTCAAGGTAACTGACTTGATTTGTCTAAAAGGTTTTTTTGCAGGGTTTTTATGTCCAGATGTGCCATATTTGTAAGAGGGAGCAAACTTCAATGAAATTGGATTTTTTAAGAATTTCTGTTCTTAAAAAACTTATTTAAAAAAAAGAGAATAAAAGAAAAGTTATTTCAAGGGTTTCCTGTCTTTATTTGAAGATGTCTGAATTTCTAAACTTTTCTGAACTAAGTAATGAAAGACAAATATTCTGTGGTGGTAAAGGCTAACGCTGTCTGTCTGCAGCGGCTCAGTGCAGAGCAGAGATGCCGAGACCTTCTGAGGTGTTCCTGCATCTGCCCCGGGGTCTCCTCCCTGCAGGACACCGGAGGTGTCCAGGAGGTGTACATGAAGCCACCATCCCATCTGGACACTTTGGATGAGGAGGAGTAACTATGAGTGTCTCTCTTAAGATTCAGACAAGCTCATTTCATTCTTTCAGGCTCAGCTCTCTCTTTAGAACAACAGATCGTTACATCTCCCTCTCTACTCTTACTGCGCTCGTAAACAAGAGCCTGAGATTCTTGAACTCATCCATTTGGAGCAGCAAATTCCCCACAAGCTGGAGGTCAGCGCTCGATGACGCCTGCAGAACTCCCTGACCTCCGGGCAAAACTGCAGAAGGATGTCAGCGAGAACAGCCCCTTAGCATCCAGAGCATCGGGGAATTTAGGGTGAACCTCATCCACCCCTGCAGCCCACTCCATCCATCCACCCGTCCATCCTAGCTGTGGCCCAGGAGGTACGGCAGGTCATCTACTATGTGAAAGTGTCCTTGAGTGAGATATTGAAGTCTAAATTGAGTGTGAGTGTGATCAAATACAGCACTGTGAGATTGTGAGTGTGCTTTCTAAAGCTCTGAATGCTCAGTAAGAGTAAAAAAACACCAAACCATTTACTACGTGTCCGTCTGTCTGATGGAGAGACTTCAGACTAAACCTCAAAACCAACGCGAGAAATCCAGAAATCCAAAACAATGTTAATGAAATAAACCTGAACAACATTTCTAACATTTTTTTTTTTTTTTTTGACCTGTCCCGTTTGGTTCTTTTGCCATCAGAATTATTGTCTAAAGGCGAAGAAAGATGCCCAACAGATTTACTTTACCAAATGGAGCATCCCAGCCTCGCCGTAATGGTCCATCTGATTCACCTTTTATTGTTTATTTTATTTTCACTTGCTGAATACGGGACAGACTTAACTGGTGGAAAGAAAGGGGAGAAAGAAAGAGGGAAAGGAAAAAAAAAACCTGAGAAGAGGGACGGGGAAAAAGGGCAAAAAACAAAAACCAACAGAATAAGCAGACAAAAAAATACATATCGATCACCTGGATCACCTGTTGAGAAAGAAAAAAGAAAGCAAGCAGAAGAAAACGAGAGTAATAAACAAGATCACAATGATATATGGGAATATGACAGTAAATACTAAATATTAAACATTATGGTGGAGCACGTGAGATCGACAGCGCACAGTGTGCTTTGAGGTAGGAGCCAAAAAGGGTGTAGTTTGTGTGTGTGATCACCCGTGTGTACACCTGTGAGCATGGACGCGCTTGTTTTTAAAAGGTTCCTTCATGTAATGATCTGCTAGAGGGTGTGGGGGGCCACAGCCCCGACCTCCAGGGCATGAAGCAGGTATGGATCTAACATTTCTTTAAGATTGTGCAGGAAGTGATGTATGTGTAACCATGCTGAGATCTAAAATGTAAGACTGCCCACTGTTTATTCTAAAGCAACAACAATAAGACACCAAAACATGCAGCGTATTAAGACTCACCAGGGTCCAAATCTCGGGGCCAGGACATTCATTCAGCGAGCGGTTATAGCAGGACTGTCTGCTGCCCGTCTGAAAGTCTGTAACAAACATATAAATCTGAAAGATTTTACTGTAAATGTGCCGTGCTGCACTTTTAAGAGGAGTTTTTAACCTCACTGTTTGTTGGCCAGAAGCAGGGACTTCATGGACTTTGTGCTGATTGCAGAAAGTCTGACATTGTCCCAGTTTCCCCCAAAGACAAACAGATTACTTAGAAATGACAAAATACTTGGAAATGTGATTTAATCACATGAAATATCGGCTCACCGTGACTTTAAAACAGTGCTCGGTTAGATAAGTGATTTAAGACAAGGATTCAGCTTTGTCTTTAAGCACAGTCACTTCTCAGAATTCGGCAGAACTCATAAAAACATTCAAAACGAAGTTTATTTCTCTTTTACTTTGTGTTTATTCTGTTGAGACGAGCTCCTTTGTCTCTGCAGCATTTTGTCTCTTAATGTGGATTTTAGATAAAACTCTGGACTCATTCAACGTTGAAACAAACAATCTACAACTGAGGGGAACTCATTTCCTTTTTTAATTGCATCACAAATCGCTTCAGGAATTCATTCTTCGCTGAAGTGGGTGTATTTCAAATCAAGTACGAGCTGCCTGATCACAAAATGTCAACACTTCATCTCCGCTAACACCTGAAACAAGGCGAGCTGAATTAAAAACACACCAAATTATCACTTCTGCTTCTCAGTTACTTCATAAACAAAATTATGACAATAAATAAACTAACAATGTGATTTTTTTCGCAGCGTAACCAGCTGTGAAGAATAAATATGAGGCTTTGATGGTTCAGCTTCGCTGGCAGAACTTTCTGGAACAAAGATGGTCTTCAGATCCTCAAGGCCTCTGGGAAATCTGAGGAGCTGTGACGACAACCGAGAGGTCACACAGACACACACACACACGGCCTGATACAAGTACATATTGTATGCATCAAACTGTATGATCTTTGTTAGCTGACATAATTTCCTGAACCACAGACTATCACCCTGAATGTCCTCATTTGATCTCCGCACAGACGCTGAGTCATCTGCCTGCTCGAGACGAAGATCCAGAAAATCAGCATCAGCCCGCTGAAGGCTCGGCTTCGTGCAGAATCCACGATGCACAAAGTCTTCCTTTAGGCCTGATTCTTTGTGCCGCATGTGTAACATAGTCGAGGTCTTCCTCTGACAGCAGAGTCAGGTCGTGTCTGTTCAACAGGACAATGAAGCGAGTCCAGCTCTATAAGCTGTATCTGCAAGCTGCTTTGCAACCCACGGCCAGCCTAGGTTGGTCCTTCTGTGCTGTGTGTGAATCATCTGTTCACATTACCTAAGCTTCGTCTTTTGTTTGCAGAAAACTATACGCGACCGTGACAATCTGCTAGCAACCAAAACATCCACCAGGTTTCTGGTGCAGTGCAGTGTATCTCTGAATGACCATTTTCCTCCAGCCAGCAACCACTTACCAACCAGTCTTTGCCTGCGTGACTTAAGGGCTAACCTCAGATGTTCTCTGGGATGAAGTTTGGTCAGTTTTTAGCATTGTCTTCCTGTCAAATGATGCCTTTTGTCTCTGCCCTTCAAGATTAAATTTACTGAGAACTATTTAACCCTAATTCTCCATCTTCCCTGTGGTAATGAGCCTAGCCATACCATCTGTAGCTATGCAGCAGTTAGCACATCATCATGCGTCAGCTAGCCTGACTTCACTAACTGTCCAAACCTCAGATTTTTGTCTTTACGTTTAACATTAGTGTAGAGCTGGATCTGTTTAGAAACCCCGTCGTGTATCTCCTTTAGATGGAAACGGGCTAGCTAACGTCCTTCTAACGCTGCGACCTGTGAATCCTCGTTTTTGTGTCTGGATCTTAAGCTTTATTGTAACAGCCATGAGAAAAGCAGCCACCATCATTTTATGGCAGCTGAAAGAATCTGAACCGTTTTCCCGGCTCTGTAAAAAAATGAATGTAAGTTTCTAAATTATTTCATCAAAGTAATGTAACTCATGCCGTTCACATTTACATGAATACTTCCCTAACAAGTTTCTTCAGGTCTGAATATTTCAGTGTCTGCTTTGCTTTCACTGCTGGTAAACAAGCCTCACTCTGCACAGTCATTTTTCTAATTTCAGAGGCATATTTTTCATTTCCAGCCCTGAAAGCGTTCTCGATTAAACACACGCCGTTTGATGTGGTGCGGTCAGCTGGTTGAAGGCACCAGAAGAATGGACGTCCTTTAAAATGTGCTGAGAAAAATGATTGGAGCTGTAAAGACTGCTCACTGTCAGCCAGCCTGCCCTTGATGGTGCTGCTCTCAGATTTGTCTCGACGGCCTTGTTCACCTGCTTAGTCGGGAAATCTGCCAAAAGAAGGCAGAAATATGCAAAGCAACAAATTAATGTTATAATTCTACAGAAAAGGTTTTCACTGAGAATATTTGGATGCACTTTCTTTGTGAACTCCAGAGAGTTAATGACTGCAATGACATCTTTTCTCTGCGTAAAGGTGCTCATTACAGCTACGTTTGCTTCATCGTTTCATCAAGAATGAGAGCAAAAGCTGGAAAAACCCTGATGGGAGGTGTAACGTGCTCCATTTATCTAAGAACAAATCGGTCAGCGAGACGTGGAGTCCTGAGGGGGGAGTCGCATCAGACGAGGGTTATAGATAAAGTAGTTTTGACGAATCATTACTCCAATAGTATTTTAGGACCGTGCCCTATATTTCCTCTTGTTGCGTCACAGGTTTCCAGGTGTGGAGGAGCTTCTGTCCCTGGAAGTCAGACAAAGTCAAACTCAGTCTTTATCAATGTTATTTACTGAGGAACTCTGACTCCAGGCTCTGTCATTACTGGTCTCTATTTACATTTATTATGTGTCCTTTAAATGTTCGTGACTGGCTTCAGGTGATTTATCGAGTTAAGGAGTAAAGTCTGTAAGTTGGTTGAGACTCGGTGGTTGCTTCGTGAACACATCAAAGTTTTTCATCACAGATCGATTGCAAGTAGTTGTTGCACCAAGTGTTTACCTAAAGACTGAATGAGCAACACCCTCCCCCTCTGCTTTGACTTAAGGGTGGGTTTAAAAAAATCAATTTCCCAATTAATATCGATTTTAGCTTGAATAACACAATATCAATTCAGGATTTAACACCAAATTCACTTTGGCATTAAATCATGAATTGATTTTCAAATATAAATGTATTTTACCAGAAACCCCAGAATCTCAGGTTAAAGCTCACAAAACTATTTCAACAAAAACCAAACAGCTAAAACAGGAAATGAGAGCAGGTACACGGACACAAAGCGTGGATCGTTCAACCGATGGCAAACCTGCAACTTTGCTCTGCTTCACTTCAGCAGCATCAGGTAATGTTCATATGTTGATTCATGGTTTTCTTCAGTTTGTGATCTACTGCAGAATATTTTTAAGGGGTTTTGAATCGACCTTGTGAATCAATCGAATTGATTAAATCGATACCCAGCCCTACTTTGACTCCACCTGTTGTTTTTGAACCTCTGAGATTAATCAGAAATATATAAGTAATAAGAACATGAGGCTGGTAAACACAGAGTCAAAGATACGTGCTTGTACTGTGGAGCCCTTCTGTTAATGGCTGAAAGGTTAACAAAACTCATGGACTTTCACCCAGGCGGCTGAGGCTTGTGGCCATGTGTGACCACATTATTTAGGATTAGCACCAAAACTACGTATTTGGGTTAAGAAATAATAATAGAGCTATTCACAGCTGACAACAAAACATAAGAAGAAACGCTGCAGTGACAAACTGAAAAGTGTTTTTTCTGCCTTTAAGCATTTCTTTCCTAAATTTAAGCTGGTACGTTTCATCAGGGAAGAACAAAGAGCACAATCAGCAATGCTGTCCACGTTTTATTTAACAAAGCCTTTTATCACACAGCTCGGTTGGACCGTCTGATCATATGTTTCCTCTTTTAGCTGCTGATTGGCTGTTTGGGGCAGATGAGCCACCATCTTTGCCACTATTGAATTCTTTGAGTGCCAGTTCTCTGATAACGTCCCTGATCTCTTCCGGTCTTCACTTCATTTCTACCATCTATTCATAACGAAGCACTCTGGCCTTAAACTGCAATCTAGGAACAATGAAGGCCTTTCCTGTGGTGGATCCTCGTGGAAACATGAAATGTGTTCCACTTGGATGCAGCAACAAAAACTTTAACAGCTGATAATACCAGCACGCGCCCAGTAACAGCTGCTCTGGACCTAAAGTTGTATTTATCAGTTTTGTTTCATTATTAATCATTCTCACTGTTTTGATTATCAAAAAACAAACCAAAAACCAGCAATAAACAACTTAAACATAAAAAATCACAAAGAAAGAACAATACAGTATCCACATCTGAACCAAAGAGTAAAACAGTGAAATGTGGATTATTAAATATTAGGTCTCTCTCCTCCAAGTCTCTGTTAGTACATGACTTAATAATTGATCAACAAATCGATTTACTCTGCCTTACAGAAACCTGGTTGCAGCAGGATGATTATGTTAGTTTAAATGAATCAACACCCCCGAGTCATTCTAACTACCAGAAACCTCGAAGCACAGGCCGAGGGGGCGGTGTGGCAGCAATTTTTCACACCAGCCTATTAATCAACCAAAGACCCAGACAGACTTTTAATTCATTTGAAAGCCTGATGCTTAGCCTCGTCCACCCCAGCTGTAAAACTCAGAAACCAGTCTTACTTGTTATCATCTATCGTCCACCTGGGCCTTACACAGAGTTTCTCTCTGATTTCTCAGACTTTTTATCTGATTTAGTGCTCAGCTCAGATAAAATAATTATTGTGGGTGATTTTAACATCCATGTAGATGCTAAAAATGACAGCCTCAACATTGCATTTAATCTGTTATTAGACTCAATTGGCTTCTGTCAAAATGTAAAGGAGCCCACCCACCACTTTAATCACACTCTAGATCTTGTTTTAACATATGGCATAGAAACTGAACATTTAACAGTGTTTCCTGAAAACCCTCTGCTGTCTGATCATTTCCTGATAACATTTACATTTACAATAATTGATTACACAGCACCAGTGTTGGTCAAGTTACTTGAAAAAAGTAATCAGTTACTAATTACTGATTACTTCCCCAAAAAAGTAATCCCGTTACTTTACTGATTACTTATTTTCAAAAGTAATTAATTACTTAGTTACTTAGTTACTTTTTAAAAACACGATTTAAAACCTGAATAGGTAATAAAGTGATAGATCTTTCAGCCCAATTCTACTTTTTCTGCATAATTCATCATACAAAATGTAATCAAATGGAAACATCTCTTTTTAAAACTTTAAATCTTTTAACTTTATGCATCAAGCAAAAATTAAATTATATGCAACATTCTCTGACTGGAAGAAATTTGTTTAACATTTAAACCTATTTTCTGCACATTCCAGCACATAAAATAAAATATTTTTTTGTTTACACTCACTCTTTCAAATAGATGCAAGTAAAACACAGTAGAAAATAAATAAAATCAAAGACTCAGCGGTCCTGTTGCTCTATTTTCACCTGTAAAGCAGGACTGGGGTAGGCGGAGGTTTACCCTGGTGCAGGTGTGCTGCAGCGGTCAGTGGAAGAATCCGCGAGTTTCTCTGTGAATTTCCCATTACAGTCGTAGCGCACTCGCTGCTTGCTTGGAAGTTTAGGGGTTTTTTCGCTGTAAAAAGAAGTTTTCTTCCCACGCAGTGAACAGCAGACGCTAATGTTTTTATTACTTTTTATGGAATCAAACTCAAAATAAGGTCAGTACTTCCACGCTTTGAATGCTGCACGCTCATACTCTCTCCCGCACTCGATATATTATGATCTGCACACAGCTGTTGTCACGAACGTTGCACTCGCTTACGTCACTGTCATGAGACATTCTCGCAAAAAATCACGGTTTTAGTAACGCAGTAACGCAGCGTTCCTACGTGAAAGTAACGGTAATCTAATTACCGTTTTTGCAATAGTAATCCCTTACATTACTCGTTACTTGAAAAAAGTAATCAGATTACAGTAACGCGTTACAATTAACGCGTTACTGCCCATCTCTGCACAGCAGTGGAGAGTAGACTTTATCACAGTAGATGTCTTTCTGAAAGTGCTGTAACTAAGTTTAAGAATATAATCCACCCACTGTTATCATCTTCAATGCCCTGTACCAACATAGAGCAGAGCAGCTACCTGAACGCTACTCCAACAGAGGTCGATTATCTTGTTAATAATTTTACCTCCTCACTATGTACGACTCTGGATACTGTAGCTCCTGTGAAAACTAAGGTCTCAAATCAGAAGTACCTGACTCCGTGGTATAATTCTCAAACACGTAGCCTAAAGCAGATAACTCGTAAGCTGGAGAGGAAATGGCGTGTCACAAATTTAGAAGATCATCATTTAGCCTGGAGAAATAGTTTGCTGCTTTATAAGAAAGCCCTCCGCAAAGCCAGAACATCTTACTATTCGTCACTGATTGAAGAAAATAAGAACAACCCCAGGTTTCTCTTCAGCACTGTAGCCAGGCTGACAAACAGTCAGAGCTCTACTGAGCCAACAATCCCTTTAACGTTAACTAGTAATGACTTCATGAACTTCTTCACAAATAACATTTTTATCATTAGAGAAAAAATTACCAATAATCATCCCACAGATGTAATATTATCTACAGCTACTTTTAGTACCATCGATGTTAAGTTAGACTCTTTTTCTCCAATTGATCTTTCTGAGTTAACTTCAATAATTAATTCCTCCAAACCATCAACGTGTCTTTTAGACCCCATTCCTACAAAACTGCTCAAAGAAGTCCTGCCATTAATTAATGCTTCAATCTTAAATATGATCAACCTATCTCTAATAATCGGCTATGTACCACAGGCCTTCAAGCTGGCTGTAGTTAAACCTTTACTTAAAAGCATCTCTAGACCCAGCAGTCTTAGCTAATTATAGGCCAATCTCCAACCTTCCTTTCATATCAAACATCCTTGAAAGAGTAGTTGTCAAACAGCTAACAGATCATCTGCAGAGGAATGGCTTACTTGAAGCGTTTCAGTCAGGTTTCAGAGCTCATCACAGCACAGAAACAGCTTTAGTGAAGGTTACGAATGATCTTCTTATGGCCTCTGACAGTGGACTCATCTCTGTGCTTGTCCTGCTAGACCTCAGTGCAGCGTTCGATACTGTTGACCATAATATCCTATTAGAGCGATTAGAACATGCTGTAGGTATTACAGGTACTGCACTGCAGTGGTTTGTATCATATCTATCTAATAGACTCCAATTTGTACATGTAAATGGAGAGTCCTCTTCACACACTAAGGTCAATTATGGTGTTCCACAGGGTTCAGTGCTAGGACCAATTCTGTTTACATTATACATGCTTCCCTTAGGCAGCATCATTAGAAGACATAGCATAAATTTTCACTGCTATGCAGATGACACACAGCTCTATCTATCCATGAATCCAGGTAACACACACCAATTAGTTAAACTGCAGGAATGTCTTAAAGACATAAAGACCTGGATGGCTGCTAACTTTCTGCTTCTTAATTCAGATCAAACTGAGGTTATTGTGCTCGGCCCTGAAAATCTTAGAAATATGGTATCTAAGCAGATTCTTACTCTGGATGGCATTACCTTGGCCTCCAGTAACACTGTGAGGAACCTTGAGTCATTTTTGACCAGGACATGTCCTTCAATGCACATATTAAACAAATATGTAAGACTGCTTTCTTCCATTTGTGCAACATCTCTAAAGTTAGAAATATCCTGTCTCAGAGTGATGCTGAAAAACTAGTTCATGCATTTATTACTTCCAGGCTGGACTACTGTAATTCATTATTATCAGGATGTCCTAAAACTCACTGAAAAGCCTTCAGCTGATCCAAAATGCTGCAGCAAGAGTCCTGACAGGGACTAGAAAGAGAGAGCAGATTTCTCCTGTTTTGGCTTCCTTCATTGGCTTCCTGTTAAATCCAGAATTGAATTCAAAATCCTGCTCCTCACATACAAGGTCTTAAATAATCAGGCCCCATCTTATCTTAATGACCTTGTAGTACCATATCACCCTATTAGAGCACCGCTCGCCTCACACTGCAGGCCTACTTGTTGTTCCTAGAGTATTTAAAAGTAGAATGGGAGGCAGAGCCTTCAGTTTTCAGGCCCCTCTTCTGTGGAACCAGCTTCCAGTTCGGATTCAGGAGACAGACACTATCTCTACTTTCAAGATTAGGCTTCAAACTTTCCTTTTTGCTAAAGCATATAGTTAGGGCTGGACCAGGTGACCCTGAATCCTCCCTTAGTTATGCTGCAATAGACGTAGGCTGCCGGGATTCCCATGATGCATTGAGTTTTTCCTTTCCAGCCACTCACTATGTGTTAATAGACCTCTCTGCATCGAATCATATCTGTTATTAATCTCTCTCTCTCTTCCACAGCATGTCTTTATCCTGTTTTCCTTCTCTCACCCCAACCAATCACAGCAGATGGCCCCGCCCCTCCCTGAGCCTGGTTCTGCCGGAGGTTTCTTCCTGTTAAAAGGGAGTTTTTCCTTCCCACTGTCGCCAAAGTGCTTGCTCATAGGGGGTCATATGATTGTTGGGTTTTTCTCTGTATTTATTATTGTGCGATCTACTGTACAATATAAAGCGCCTTGAGGCGACTTTTGTTGTGATTTGGCGCTATATAAATAAAACTGAATTGAATTGAATTTTTCTGTGGCCTCGGTGACCCCGGGCGAGACGACACGGCAATGTGAGGTCGAGGAAAGAGGATGACGACAACAGACTAACCACATGATACCAAAACCACACCATATTTAGCGTGAAGGAAAGAAATCAAAGAAAAGAAGTTTAAAAGGGGCCTGATCATTGTTGTAACTGCGTTGTAACTGAAGCAGCTCAGCACAATGTCAGAAACTCAGACGTCGCGTTTGTGAGACCCTCCGGGTGAGAAGGTTTTGTTTTGTAACTGAGCGCTAACAGACAGCTCAGAATAACCTCAGACGAGCTGAAGCATCCTCCGATTCACCGGCGTGAAAGAAAGAGCTGTTCACTAATTTGCGAAGAGGATGAATCCAATCCTTTATATGCCGATGGTAAATGTGTGGTTGTATTTTAAGTGCCAGCATCCAAAAGAGAAGAAAAAATATGAGAGAATACACTCAGAAATAATTAGATTCAGTGGCTGAATGGGCCAAGAGCTTGGATGAAGAACTCAGGGTCACAGGTTCAAGTTTCCTTTCAAATTTCTAATTTGCGAGTGTTTTCAAAGCCTACATGTAGTGGAAATATTGAAAAGCTTCACGAGAAGAGTGCTGAGGCTATGCAAAGTATTAGCTCACTGCAGTACGCAGCTGCGCTGAGTTGTGGTGTGTTTGGAGTTGACACACTGCTTTTGCTTTTGACAATCAAGAGGCAGCATCTAAAGGAAAAACTTGAAAAAGCTCTCGCTTATGAAGACTCAATGGCTCAATCAGCAAAGCAGACAGGTTTAGAGGTGATGAGATCAAGTCACATCTCTGCTTCTGAAAGGCTGTTTGAAAGCCGGCGGTGGTGTAAAGACTGAAAAGCTGCCAGTGAAGCAGCTGCAGGACTCAGCTGATAGCATGAAGGCTGTGGGTTTGAGTCCCATTTACAGCCTCAGTCTCTGAACCTCTGAGTGTCTGTGGGAGACACAGATATGAAGAGGAAGCTTTCATCCCTGCCCGACTAATGCTAACAATCACACAGAGACTTTTAAAGAAGAGAAGCCCAAATTAAGGTTCAAATTCTAACAGGGAACCAAAAGTTTCATGGCAGGAAAGACCAGTAAAAACACAGCGCTGCCATCAAACGGCCTCTTTGGGGAACCATGAAGACTCAAACATCTGGACACATCTGCTGGATAATCAAAAATGAAATCACATCTGGAGAACTAAATAAATAACCACCAGGGAACGTTTGGAGAACAAAAACAAGCAAAGCATGAAATTCAAAGACCTCAAAGATGCCCTGACCGGAGAACCAAAGCAGGATTTTGCTAAATACACAGACATGAACCCACCGAAGCATCAAGTGTCTCTGCTGTCAGATCACCTGCATCTCCTCCTATCCTCTGTCACTCCAACCTGCTGCATGTCCTCCTCCAATACATCCATGGATCTTCTCAGTGTTCCTCTTTTCCTCCAACCGGGATGCTCCATATTTAACATCCTTAATCCAATATATCGTCTCCCGGGTTTAAAGCGGTTCAGATGACCCAGAACGGCGTTCAGGCACCTTCAGCATTTCAGTCTGAGAGCAGGTCAATCCCTTTTACTGTTGAACGGGTCATTTTTCATGTGCTGCAGGCATCACTGCTTCCGGTGAGTAATGAGAAACCGCTACATCTGATCTCAGGGTTTCCCCACCTGCTGAATAACCCCGACTGTTGCTCTTCTCCAGCAGACCAAGCTAAAGATCCTCCTCACTCCCAGTGAAGATCTGAGCCTTCACACTGCCAAACCAACAAAGACATCTTCATTTGGGATCCAAAACTATAACCTGTTCACACTGAAAAACTAACCAAAGCCAGCCCTCGACAGATAACTGAAATCAAGACCCCATCAGAGAAGCAACACACACATCACACTTACAGAAACCAAGGAAGCAAAACAGAATCCTAGATGAGAAAATACAACATCAGCAGCACCTCTCACCTCGTCCCGCGGAGCCTTTGAAGTACCCACGTGAAATGTTCAGGGCTGAAAAACACGTTTAATCTCTGCTCACAACTGTAAACAGATCAGGTTGCTGTTGCAACACAAAATCTGCTTTTGTTCAGCACGATTTATTTCCATAACCAACTCTGAGCGCCGGCATCATGGGACATCTACTGGTTTCAACCCCAAACCTGCACCAGTTTAAGGTCTGTGACGTCGAGGAGCAGAAACAAGCCTGGATGTTTGATCTGTTTCTGATCATTCGTTCAAAACCAGAAAATCACAAACAACCACACCTTAGGTAAAACAAATAACGAGGCTCCCATTAAAGCGCCAGCCCGGCTCCTTCAGCAGCGTTGTTGTATTACAGCTTCCCACCAGCAGGGGCAGCAGAGAGCGCCGAGCTGCAGATGAGCAGCAGGTGGGAAAGACGAGACAACTGAGCACCTGTTCAAGAAATCAGGAGTTTCACTGCCCCTCGTCCTGGTAAGTCCCTGTTTCTTTATGACTGTGTGTGTTTGATTTGTCATCAGTGAAGAGTTCATGTAATCAGACCCAAACTCATGAATCATTATCAGGTTTACAGCCTTCAAACACTCGTTCATATCCTCAGCCTGCCATGCTGTACCAAAGGCTACCTCATCCCATCACAACAAAAATCAACCCTGACGTCACAGACTCACTCACCAGGGAAGATATAATCAATAAACTTCAGGTCCTGACTGTCCAACAACAATAAAACCTTTGGATGTTTCTGACTCTCACAGTGGAGCTCAGGTTGAAGTCCCTGAAATATTTGGAGTTTTGTGGAAATCACAGTTAGCAGGAAGAGGCTGATTTTTTTTATTTCCAGCGTCTCATAAACGGAAAACAGATTTTTTTTTCAAACAATCCAAATCAGCTGAATGCTTTCACAGAGATTAAAACCTGAATATGGAAAAACACACACTGATATTTCACCAGGTAACAAATCCAAATTATATTTTTCGGAAGAAGAAAACAGATTTAAAATCTGTGGTTGTGATCTCGCTCATTTTCTCACTAATAATATTTTTTAAATACTGTTTGGAAGCAGAAACAAACAGTTTCTATAGCCTTAAAGGAGTTTTCTTTAATGAGTAAATAAAAATAATTTTCTGTGAATTTAAAGGAAACGTCCATTTTTAATACTGGAACAGTGTGGTGATGATTTAAAGACTGTAAACCTGCGTGAGCTGTGCTGATGGGTTTCTTTGGCTCGTGGTTATTATTCTGTGATATTTCTTTAAAACGTCCAATGAGTTTCCTCTCATCTGAGGGTGACCGGTTGGATCTCCTTCCAGACTTTGGCAAAGCGCACACATGCCCAAATATCTTCTTATGAATAATTGTTTGAACTGATGAATTTTGCAGAAATTTGTAGATTTTTAGAAATGGGTCCAAGACACCTCCCAAACTTAAATCCAAGTTCCTTTGACTTTTTCATTGTCCTGAGTATCCGTCTGTGCTGTCAAACAGAATGCTGCAAAGAGGATCCAGGCTGCAGCCGATCATGGTCACTACCCAGGAGTTAACAAGCCTGTCAGCACCACTTATTAAACGATTTCATTTATCTGAGCCTGTATGCAAACGTTTAACCTGCAGATTGTTCTTGTTTTTTACAGTCATTAAAGTTCTGCTTTTTAACCACATCAGCAGCTTCCATACTTCCTGTCACAGGCTAGCGTCCTTTTTATAGCCTGGTTGACGGTTTTCTTGAATATTTAGCGGTAATGTAATAGCACAGCGCTTCACTGAAGGTTGTTGAATTTGCTCTTCTTCTTTTTTTTAGGTATTTAACCGTCATCGGAGGCTGACCTGCGGCTCTCCCCCAGACGTGCCCGGCTGGTCTTGCCGCTGGCGTCGCTTTATCCCTGATAGTGTGAGGTAACGTCCTTACATCACGGTGTTTTCCTTCCCACTGTCGCCAAGTGCTGGCTCACAGGGGTCGTTTGAGTGTCGGGTTTTCTCTGTAGTCTTGTGCAGTCTTTACCTTACAGGTGGCTGCTGTTGTGATTTGGTGCTGTGTAAAGGAAACTGAACAGTATTTTTGTGGAATGTGGCCCAGGCCTAACGACCGTAAAGGTTATTTTACTTTAAAACCTTTTTTTGTCAGGTAAAGGTTTTAGTCAGAAATTATTCCTGACTGCTGCTAAAGTTTGTTTTTCTTTCATTTATTGCCATATCGCGTGTTTTTCCTTTTGTGTGCTGCATTTCTGGCACCTGCATCCACCTGGAGGATGTGTAATCAGAAACCGAGCCTCTGCGTTTGTCAGTCAAGGCCAGCGTTCACCGCTCACTGCAGAGAAAAATCAAGACAATCACACATTTTTTTAAAAACCGATGTGTGCAGGCTGTTTGTCGGGCCGCTTTGTTTTTGCTGCCTCTCGCTGTACGTTTTAAACTCCACCACCAGCTCACCTGATTCAGCTCTAATGCAGTATTGATTAGGCGTTGTCTGAGCATGCCAGCGCGGATCAAAGCTGCGATAAAGACTCGGGGGTTACGCTGCTGCATATCGATCGCTGAACCTGTTGTTAGTGAAGATGTTTCTGTGATTCATCATCAGTGCGAGCCCGTTTCAGGTCGAATCCTTCGGCAGGGATTGTGTGTGAGCCGCGGGTATTTTGATCATCTGTCGCCTGCCTGTGAAGTGAAAGCGTGTGAGTGAGAATATACGTCTGTTTGAAGCCGCAATCAAACGCTTCATAAAGAATATCAGAAAGTAAAGATTCAACACATTTGGCTTCTCATTTAGTCTCTTTAATATCGCGCCTGTATTCAGGAGCTCGTGATAACCCGCGTTTAATGAATTTCCTTTAATGTGTGTTTTCAATTAGTCGAGCGCCCTCGTTAATGTACCCGCCGCTGTAATAACGCTCCGTCCCCCGTCAGGGATCAAACTCGCGTGCAGGAGCTGCTGATGGTGCAGCCGACCGTTTATCTTGCCGAGCGCTGAGGAGCGGCCCTTCATCATCCTCCTCTTCCGCTGTAAGACGGTGATAAAGTGCTTCTTGCACAGGCGGGGCCCTGATTCCGGCTTCCCGATGTGTCCCAGGTACGTCTTATTCTCGCCCTCGTGTTCATCGTTTCTGCAGCCGCGGGGGAAGTAAACATCCGAACCGCAGTTTTATCTTCGCCCGGGGTTTCTGCTTCCTGCTGAAGTCCTCCGCTGCTTGCATCAGCTTCTTCTTCTTCATGCAAATGCAACACGAAATCTTACACAGAGCTCTCACTCAGTAGTAATGAGGAGAAAATCAGCCTGCGCTCAGTGAAATTAAACACGCATGTCTTTGGTGATGACTTCCTCTCATTTTTAGAGAGCGCCCGAATCCCATGAATGAAAGACTGGATTATTTTGATGTAGCGCCTCCGTCTGTTCAAGCATTAAATCTGACAGAACTGAATGCTTAAAAACGATGGATGTAGTTAATTCAGTTGCGAGCGTCCAGTTTTAATCCTCGAGACTAATAAAATACTCAAACCTCAGCCTCCAAAACTGAAGCACAAACACAGACAGAGCACAAACACATTGGAGGTGAAGGCTGGCAGCTACGGCAGCTACAGCAGCCTGTGTCGGCCTCCGCCTGTCAGTCAAACATCGTTCACGTAGATCACTGATCCACAGCGCTAACTCGAAATTTCGAGTTACTTTTCTCAAAATTTTGAGTTAATAATGCAAAATTTCGAGTCATGGATACTTTTTTTTTTTAAATATTGGCTGAAACGGGCTTCCATACAAACATGCCAGGTGACCGCTGTAACGCTCTTATGAAGAGACCAGAGGCTGTGAATGTGTTGTTGGATTTTTAACACTGGAGTCTGTGGGGGCGGACTCATGAAGCCTCTAGTGGACGTTAGAGGACCTGCAGTTTTTAGGTTTTCAGCTCCATGGCTTTAGCCCCATGGGTTCCTGTTGTTTGTAAATGAGCTAAATATTTGGCAGGTACTCTTCCACCTACAGCCCCCTTCAAGCGCGCCATGATTCAGATTTTTACTGTATGAAGGTGAGCTGATAAGTTTTTTTTGGTTTTTCAGCTCCAAATAACTGAGAACCAATGATATCTCTGCATTTTTGCTTCCCTGATGTATTTGTGGTGCTGGTTGGCTGACAGGAATGGCAGGCGTGTCTCTTTGTGTACGTTTGCTTGGTTCTCCATCGGGAATATCTTTGGTTCTTTATCGCCTCGTGTTCATGTCTTTGATCGCCTGCTGGCCACATTTGTTTGGCCTCGTGTGTTTTGGGTCTCTGGTCAACATGTGGTTGCGTGTTTGGATCTCATGTGGTCTTTGTAGTTTGGGCCCCGCAGCAGTGTTGGCATCTTATTTTGGGTTCTCCAAAGAGGAGGTCGGTTACTGAGTGTTATTTTAAGGTCTTTACCTTACAGTATAAGAGGCTGTTATGAGTGGGCACTAATGAAATTAAAGTCTTTGATCATTACAGATGTTATGTATTTATATAGTATGTTTTGTTCTCCACAAATATTATCACCTTATTTTTGGTTCTCCTGATTCTGAGGAGGCCAGGTGGGAACCTTTTCACTCATTAATGTGGGATCCCTCCACAGGGTGTCTTTGACCTGTAGTGGAAGCAGGAGCTTCGTTTGGCTCACTCGGCTTTAATGTTTTCTGAACTTTTCTGCGTTTAAACTGAAAACATATTAAATGTTTTAATGAGTGGAACATGGATGGAAGAATTAGCCAAAAGGAAAAAAATGAGCAGAAACTGAAACAGATTTCAGGCGTGTTCGTCTCTGCTGCTTAATTCTGCTGCTGTTTGCTGACTTGTTCCAGTCTGAGACGTAAACCTGCCAGTTTGTTCAATTTCCCTCCAAATAAATAACATCTGAAACAATCTGAGGAGATTAGAAATAATCACTGATGAAACCGTGTTAATGTATTCTCATCAGAGCGAGGGAGGAAAAAAAAAGTCGCCCGCATCAAATTGACGACAAATTTTCTGACACACGGGGAGGTGAGTCTCAGCCTGACCCCGAACCTGCTCTGTCACAGTCGCTTAAAACGGCGTCGCTCGGCTTTTAAAGCAGGTTTCCAGGAATAGACAGACACGCCTTTGTCAGTCCTGTTCACGGGACAAATGTAAACTGATCTGAAAGTACAGCAAACCCAACGACAAACATCATCTGACCTCCTCCTGTAGCTCCCACAGCTCCTCCAGGTGAGCCGCAGAGGAGGAGGAGGAGGAGACATCCTGAGCGCTCGGAGGACACGCTATAATTCCCTCTGACAACATCTTTAATGGCTGCTGCTGATTCCTGCGCTGTTAGATGGGGGAGGAGGAGGAGGAGTTGGGGGTTGATGTAACCAGGCTGAAATCACAGTTTTAACATCCCAATCTGTCAGAGTATCTGAAAACGAGACATCTGACAGGCTGCGGCGCTGCAGAAGGTGTCAGAAACAGCAAAAAAAGCAAACACACAGAAGTGCAGACGCTCACACACACACACATATTTACTCTGCCGCCTGCTGAACTCGCTGATTTTTAGAGGTTTTACAGGATTATCTGTCCCATACTGCAGCTGTGACTTCTCTATATTTGGGGATTTGGTTAAATGTCTCCCGCTCTGATCAAATACTCTTTGAAAACGTTCCTCTATGGTTTGTTTTATGTTTCATTAAAGCACCTGAAGTCAGGCTGTCTCTGTTGGTGATCAATGGCAGAACTTATGTCCTGTAAATCATCATAAGGCTGCGTGCGCGCGCGTGTGTGTGTGTGTGTGTGTGTGTGTCATATGCTTTCCTTTTTATTTTTGGGATTCAGATTAAAGCTTCTTTATGCTGTGATCACACACCAAAAAATAGAAACACCTGCACAGACGAACAGCAGCCTCGGAGTAATTTAGTAGTTTTACACTTTTTTTTTTTTTTTTTTTACATCTAATTAATTTGATGATCCTTTCCCCGGAGACCTCGTTGATCGTTTCGTCTCAGAAATGTGAAAAAGTCCTCCAGAAAGCAAACACGAGGCCCGCGTCATCTTCACTTCTTTGTTCAACATCTGAATCCAGAAACTATTGTTTAATTTATTTGAATTTATTGATTACTAATTTTGTAGGAAACAAGTCGGTTTATTATCACAGGAGCTGGAAAATGTTTTTTACTTCAAAATGACTAAAATTATTATCTAATTATCAAAATCGGTGCACAGTATTGTTAATTTAATTGACAATTTCCCGCAGCATCCTAACTTCACTGCCTGAAGTGTCTCTGAATTATTTTTGAAAAAAATCAAGTTTATTGAATAGTGTCTGATGCAAAAACTGCAAACACACCTGACTTTTTTGCCAAATGTGACATGAAGACTGGCGGCAGGGCGTGACCTGTGAAATCTGACCCATTGGTGACGGTGGCGACTAGGGCTGGGCCATATTATTCTATTCACGGTAATACCGGTACAATGTTAGGCAATGATTAGAAAATGAAATATGGCGATAGAATATGGGTAAGACGCGCATGCGCAGTGCCTTTGTTTTCATACGCACATGGACGAAAAAGCATGGCGGCGACGCAGAATGAGAAGGGCGAAAGCGGATCGTTGAATGAAACAGATGAAACAGAACTGGTTTGTAAAAATGGTGCAGTGGTGTGGAACTGGTTTGGCTTTTGTCCGTCAGATACACAACAAAGCACATTTTTTTGTAGACCGATTTTATGTGCTACACGGCGCTCAAAAATGTTTCAGTACGACTTTGCTAAGCTACGAAGCCGCACCGCTTGATGGATTGTTGGAGCATTCCGGCTACCGTAGTCAGGAGCTTCGCAGAGTAACGCATACTGTTTCAACATATTATCATATTGTGTGTGTATAAGGACCCCAAAATGGCTCCTGCAGAGACATGCGTATGAAGCACATTTTAGACTCAAGGCTGTCAGTCACGCAGTAGAACATGGGAATAGAGCAGCTGTGAGAGAATTCAGCATTATTGAATCAATGGTACAGAAGTGAAGGAAGGAAGAAGAATGAGTTGAGGAAAGTTTGACTTATCTGACTGTTTTGTTTTCTTATAATCCCGTGCACCTTGTGGTCCGAAAAATACATATTTGACTTTTTTATTTGGCACACTGCAGTTTCATGTTGCAAAGCTCCTCTTTTTAACTTTAGTGGATATTATACATGGTTATGCTCAGGATATGTCAGCCCATTTCCACTAGAAAAGCCTTTTGGTTAAACTGTTAGCGAGGAATTTGCATTTGCACTGTTACATTTTTATATAGCTTTAATGCTCATAAAAAAACAGCTGCTTGTTTAATCCTAGAACACTATCGCTATAAATAGTAACACAATCACTAATGCCGGGTGATTTTTACCCGATATAATATGGCCAACAGAAAGTACTTGTCATCAAAATATGACAACACATGACAAATTAGAGTGGTCGTCTTTTACTTTCAACTGTGCCATGTCTAACAAAATGGAAAAAAAGTGTCATGTGGGAACCCTAAATTAATGCTCCAAAATTACAGAAAAATGAGGACAAAGAACAAAAAAATAAAATAAAATAAATAATGACACTGGAAAGCTGGTCTTTGGTCCACCCATTCCTGGGACGTTTGAGACTTCCCTGGTGAAGGCACAGGCTCCTCGACACGCTAACAGCTGCAGGAGAGAGAAATCATGTAAATGTATTTGCTCGGGTGAAAATCACCCAGCGATAGTGTTCTGGGGTTAAGTAAAAATACATTGATGGGATTTTTTTGCACTAATAAAATTGTAGAGTTGTAAAGTATTTTGTCTCGCATCAATTATGTCGTCAGTTATATCGTTATCACAAATTTTCAAATATATATCGTGATAAATATTTTTGGCCACATTGCGCTGCCCTAGTGGCGACTTTTTCATCCTAAAGATAAACGACTTTTTATTGTTAATGCAGAAGATCAGAGTTTTTAGGAAACGTAAGAATGAAATATTTTGGACCTTGGCTGGTTTCCGTGTGCTGCTATTGGACAATTAAATTTAAAACAGACGATGAGGCAATTCAGACGTTAATGGCTTTCGTTGCCTTGGTAACCTGCTGTCTTATAGGAGTCGACGGAATCCTTTGATGTCATCAGTCGTAGTTTGGACCGCCACCTTTGCGTCATCAGCGGTTATTTCCTGTCATCAGTTGAAGTCACTGAAGGACACAGGAAGGGGACATTGATGGTCAACGGAAGGGCGAAGTTTTAAGGCGGTGCGATTATTTTCAAGGTCCAGTCAGGTAAGTTTATGTCGGTTGCAGTAACAGAGGTGAATCCGTGTTTATGTGAGTTAAAATATTTCAGCTTTGGTGGGAAAAACTCTTCACCAAACACCAGAAATGGAGGAGGAGCTTATGAACGCCGTCTGAGGGGCAGATTTTAGGCGGAGACAGGAAGTAGAGTCGAGAGCCTGGAGAAGACTCTCAGGGCTTCGTGCTAAGCTCGTTTCATGTGAACATGGCGACCGTGATGCCACCTGCTGGTGTGAAGTCCTGCTTTTGACGCTTTGAGACGAGTTCTTCTGATGACCAGGAAACATAAACCCGACTTAACGTTTTATTGACGCGTATCGAGTCCTGAGCTCGTGAGCTCAGCAGGAATCTGTTTCCAGAGCTGACTGAGACGCTTTTTATAACTTCTACCTGTCAGGAAGCCTTTGTACTCACAGCTGTCGCCATCTGGTGGTCTTCAGGCAGAATGCAGGTTTAGGGCATTTCCACATTAGCCTCATTGTTCCGACCCGGAAGCTACGCCCATGTTTGGGTGGTGTACGACCGAGCTGCTGGTTGGTATTCAACTCTGGGTCTCCATGTTGCCCCTGCCATCCTGAGGTGGAGGCTGCAGGACCAGCGGTTTCTCCACGAGATGGAGAAAGCGGTTTCTCCATCTCGTGGTCAGAGCACACGCTAGTTTCACGCCTGACATCTGATGGGATGACCCTCAGTCCTCCATCACCTCCACCTGTATCCATGAATCCTTTTCATTCATATTTTTGACCTAACATAAATAAGCATCGTCTTCCATTAATACTGAAGACAGTGAATGAGACGCTCATGCAGCGCTGCACTGATGGAGGCGTTTGTGCAGAAAAGGGATAAAAACCCACTTTTTCTTTGATGTCTTATTTTCCACAGAGTCAATCCCACTAAACAAGATGATGAAGATGTTCCACAGAACATTTTGTTTTCACTTTGTCGCCCTGCAACTAATCCTCTTATAGTAAGAAAGGCTGCGTTTACCTTTTACCTGAGCGAGTCTCAGAGTTTAACAGCAGCGCCGTCGAACAAGATCGGCTTATGCATTAAAGATGTCTGCGCTCAAATTTCAGCTTATTTCTGATTTGTAGATGTAACAGAGAAAGTTATCAGAAAGAATGTTTGATTTCTATGTTGTAATGATCATTAGAGGTTTATTGTTTCACTGGTTCAGTATTTTTTACTGTTTTATTGTTGATTTTAACAATTATCTCAGAAATTGAAACACTGATTTGCACGATGGGACTCAGCCAGAGTACAGGTTTATCTGTGAATTTAGAGCCAGAGCCAAATACTGCAGGGGATCTATTAACGGTTTATTAGCATTTAAATGTAACTTTTAACTTTACTCATTTTTAAATAATTCAGACCTGATGTGGGTGTGAGTAACCCAAGTAAGACCGTGTGAGCTGGTGTTTCAAGGCAGAAACAGCTGGGACCGTTTTTGGTCGTCTGAGTTGAGTCAGTCTGATAAATCTGATGGACCTCAGATCCTGAACCATGCTGGAAACATTTGCCTCCAGAGTAAAAGTGGCACCTTTAGAAACATGTTGTTGGTCTGTTGGCGAGTGTTTGCAGACAAGGCAGCAGAGCGCTTTCAGCTATAGCAGTAATAACGAGGTTTTTGGAGCTGTGTCCTCTTTGCAGGGGGTGAAATCTGTCACAAACGTTTTTCCACAGTGACCGGAGGTTACCAGGGCTCACCTGGTGGTCTGGAGACAGGTCTGATTGAGGCTTAGTCCAACCCAACAAGGGCAAAGACACCCAACACAGCACCTGCTTAGTAAATCCATCCATCTATCAACCACTCAGTGAGAAAGGAGAGGAGATTTCCTCGTGTGAGTTAAAGAACAGGAAGAGCAGGAGGATGGAGAGTGTAGCACTGAACAACATTAATCTGCTAAATGACTACACGCTGCTAGTTCAGCCTTAAACATGACAGACAGACGCTTGAACAACTTCCACCAGTATCTGATGATGGTGACGTTGGTTACCTTTGAGCATTAACAGCATTGTTGCTGAAATGAACCGGAGTATTATTGTGTTACAGGACTGCTGCTGTCCTCACTGGTGTCAGATGATTGATTAAATAAATGTGATGAAGGCCGGCTGAAGGGCCCCCCTGTAAATTTTTGTGTGGACTGTAGTGGATGGTTTTGTGTCATCAAATGTGTCCCACCTGATTTGCCAGGAAAAAAGGAAAAAAAGGGAGGACTCGCGTGTCCTCTGTTCTTGGCCAGGATGAAACTCCTTGCTGGGCCGTGACGCTGTGGAAACTGAAATAAAACATTTTCTACTTCTGAAACAAATTTTTGGCTGCCGTTCATAAATACGAGCATTTAAAAAATTCATAATGGGGCAATGAGAGAGAACACCTTGACAAATTTTGGATTTGGTGCGTGGTGTCATACCTGGGGAATATCTCGCTGAAGCATATTCAAGCTTTAATAAGTGAGGGAGCATTCACCTGATTTGTTTTAAAGAATATTCTGCCTCATATACGAGAAGCTGTAAATAAAACATCAGCCCTCCTCCTGCAAAACTGTGGTTTCTGCAGACCTCCAAGGCTACGTCCACACGTACACGGGTATTTTGACTGAGATTTTCCATTTTCTTTCTTTTTTTTTTCAAATCCCGTCCACACGTAAATGCAAAAACGAAGGAAAACGCTGCTAGGAACATGCCAAAGCAACAGGTGGCGATATATTCCTAACCGTGTAGAAATGTTGGCCAATCAGAAGTCAGGAAGCCTGAGTGGGAAACAGTAAACTGAGTCCTATGTGTGGAGGGACAGTAACTGTGTGTATATGTAAGCATTTAAACACTGCAGTGTAAAATTAACAGTAACAGTATTTTGTCTAAGTCCGCCATTGTAGAAATTCATTTCACCGAAACAATAACGTGGCGCACAGTGTGACGTCAAAAAGGCGCACACCTTTGACGCTGCGTTTTCTCCATTTTCCTCGTCCACACGTAAACGCAAAAACTGAGTTTTCGAAAATCTCCACCCTGGCAGAAGTTTTTAAAAATCTCCGTTTTCAGTGACCGAAAACGCCGTTTACGTGTGGACGAAAGGTGCAAACGCATAGAAAAATCTGCGTTTTCAAAAATACCCGGGTACGTGTGGACGTAGCCCAAGTCTGCTGTCAGACGTCCACATGTTTCAGTCTACATTCACAGAGACGTGGTACCAGATATTTACCCTCAAACTGTCAAGGAGTTTTCTAGATGATGGAATTTTGAAAGGATGATAGAAAAACAGCCCTTGAAACATCATTTTTTGAGCAGTGAATTCAAAAGAACATTTTTTAATCAGAGTACAGCGTCATGTCAGTTAAACTTCTGGGATATTGATCTGGTCAGTTAAGTATCAGAGGGGGTAGTTAATCAGTTTCAGTTGCACAGTCTCAGGAGCGTGGAGGAGATCCCAGGGCCCTGGAAGACCTTTAGCCCATCAGCAGGAGTGCTATCTGCTCCTTTGTGTAGGGAGGAGCAGGCTGAGCACTGCCAGAGCTACAAAACGACCTCCAGCAGGTCACTGCTGTGAACGTCTGTGACCAAACAGTCAGAGACGGACTTCATGAGGGTGTCCTGAGGGCCCCACGTCCTCCAGTGGGCACTGTGGAGCCTGAGTGGCATTTACTATAGAAGCAGGTTCCCCCTGAGCACATGTGACAGATCTGAAATGGTCTGGAGAAACCGCCATGCTGCCTGTAGGATCGTTACATGGTTTGATTGTGGTTGGTGACGGTCCGGGGAGGCGTATCCATGTAGAGACAGACGAGGCTACACCACTCTCACTGCCATCAGGTATCAGGATGAAATCCTTGGACCTGCTGACCCTACGCTGGCGCAGGGGTCCTGGATCATCCTGTGGTGAGTGTGCAGGCAGTTCCTGGACAGAGATGGACGCTGGGCCAACAGTCCAGGTGTAATTCTTTTCTGTCATCCTTGCAGATAAAATCTGAGACGGTAAAACTGACTCAGACCTGTGGCTCATGACGTGATCCACTCCACAGACAAACCACACAGAGTCCTTTCAGTGGGCCAGATGGGGGTGTTCGACAGGCCGGTTTTAAACCCCGGGCCGTATGTTTGACACCCCTGATGTAGTCACTGGAATGAATCTTCATATACGGCATTAAAACTGACGCATTGTCACTTTAAGCTGCAAACCGGCGCACGTTTGTCTTGGTGTGTCGAACCGCGCCCGTCTGCTGCCCCGCCGTGGCTAACACTAAATTCTGAGAACATTATATAACATCGCTGCAGCGCTCACATCTGCACACGGATCTGCCTCCTAATGCAGGCAGAGAGCCACTCTTCAAGCTCTCAGACATTACACAGGGGAGTTTGCATCTCGCTCCGGCGACCCGGCGGCGTGCAGGGAATGTAAAGGAAAACACGTTAGTCTAGTTAGAAGTGACAGACTCAAACAGCTGCGGCAGCTTTGATGCGGAGGAGTCAGGCGGTTTCTGTACGGCGCTTTGCGGTGTTAATATAGGTTAATACGACACGGGAACATAAAGGTATACAGCCGAGAATAAACGTGACAGCTCGAGAGGAGGAACGCTGACGCTCGTGTCCAAACGTGGCCCGACAAGAGGAGCGCCGCTGACAGGGGCACCAACGCACATGTATACACACCGGGCTACACGTATACACACACACATCAATATATACAAACACACACACACACACACACACACACACACACACAGAATTCGAGCTGGTGTAATTCTCTGTTCCTGTGACAACACTTTCATTTCAGCACTGACCCAAATAGACCCACATGGCTCTGTGTGTGTGTGTGTGTGTGTGTGTGTGTGTGTGTGTGTGTGTGTGTGTGTGTGTGTGTGTGTGTGTGTGTGAGAGAGATAAGGGTTTACTCTAGTTGTGAGGTCTGGCAGCTTCAGGGAAGGTTTTATTTTTGAGATCTGAGGTCAGAAACGAGATTCTGAGAGTTGGACTCGCAGATGTAAATACAGGATTGAAAAGAGAGAGAGAGTGTGTGTGTGTGTGTGTGTGTGTGTGTGTGTGTGTGTGTGTGTGTGTGTGTGTGTGCGTGCGTACACGTGCATAAGTTAAAGGAGCACTGCACCCCAATTTCCCAGCCGTGCAGTTTCCTGTGAACACTGAACAATCCTCCTGTCACGATTGTTTCAAAAGTTTTGACCCTGCGGATTTCGGTTCATTGCTGATTTGAATTAGATCTGTATTCAGGTGAGAGAGGTCACTCACTCACACACACACACACACACTCATACTGTAAACACACACACACAGCAGATGGTTAGTGCGACTGTGCTGAGCCGGCTCCCTGAATATAGCACAGAGGTTTGAATGCAGTCTTTGTGCACTGAAGACCTCAATAGCCTCGATGCAATTGTGTAACGGACCTCCTTTCACAGAGATGGAGGCAGAGCGAGAGGAGGGAAGGGGAGGGATGTAGCGCAGGGGTGAAAAGTGTAGAATGAAGAGAGGAGACGCAGAGACTTGACGAGGAAAAGGAAAGCAGGAAAAACGGGATAAAACCAAAGCGAGAAGACGGAGAGGGTGAGAGTTATAGAGTGTTGGGCCAGAAGTATCAGGATGTGTGACTGTGACCTCAGAGTGTCCGCTGACCACTTCAGATAAGGTGTATCTCCTCAAAATGCTTCACATCACAACGCAGAGACCCTGTAACCATCCAGCTCTGCTTTCATGGTGATGATGGTGATGAGGGATCACTCCACACACACACCCACACCCACGCACGCCCAAACACATCTGTGCGGTTATTGTGGAGATGCTACATGAACCTCGTGAGGCGACTGAATTTATTACGAGTCCCATAATCATTTAAGGCACTGAGGTAAAGTCACCTCGATGGGGGAGCGTCCACCAGTCCCTTTGACCATCATCCATCCCCGACCTCACCGTCAGTCGACACAACGAGACGTTTCATCCACAGCGCTCCGTGAACGAGCCTGCGCTTCTGCAGCATTGAGCACAAACGGTGCATGGGATCATGGAAGTCCTCGTCGCAGCTGATGTCAGTAGACGTCACCTCGGTGGCCGCGGAGCTCCGAGGCCAGGCCAGTGTCCACCTTTTTGTTCCGTCAGTGAAATTGTGCGAGACTTGTTGAACATCAGATTAAAGCCACCACACTCCATGCACGTAGGGAGATCCCAGACAAGCCTGAAAGAATCGGCTTCTGACTGATTCTTTCAGGCTCTGCCCACGGCGTGGTGCATTCGTGGGGATGGGAATATAGATCGCCAGTAAACTGTCAGCTCCCCGCTTCGATCCACCCGTCGGTGTCCCTCGTCCCTTTTTCACCACTTGTGTGACAGACTTGACAGTACTTGAACTCCTCCACTTGAAGCAGCATCTGCTCCCCCCTCCAGCCGAGAGCAGGCAGTCTTCTCGGTTCACGTCTCTGACTGAAAGTGGCTGACTGACTGTCAGAGCAGCCAAAACCACAGCAGCGGCGCACTTAACAAAAAAAAGGATTACAAGAAAAACTGAAATAAATCTGAGAGGTCTTTACCCCCGAGACTCAGACACAATAGTATGGAGGAGCTAGCTTTCACTGGAACTGATGGGCTTAGTCTGAACCTTGGAAAATAGCCCAAGGCCAAGATTCAGTAGGATAAAAAAGTGTGTCCTCATACTTTTGGGCATTCTTTTATTCAGAGAAATAAAGAATCAGCCGTGTAGAACCGACTGAAAGGTGGCTCAGAGTGTTTTAGCTGTAAAATTAACAGGAATTCGTCGCACCTCCAGCGGTGTTGTGTAGCATTTTAGCATCCAAATAATTAACACGTTGACTCTGAATCACAGCTGTCACAATCAGCATTTTCCCCAGACATCGCAGCTGCAGGAAACACTTCGAGCAAAGTTTGTGGAAGTAAAGCAGCTCGTGAGGTTTCCGTTAAAACGTTCCTCCTCCGTGCGGATCTACCGTCATTTTTAAAAGTCTGTTACGATTGAGTTACGATGACCCTGTGAAGGCCAAACGCAGAATAAAAAGTCTTTTCCTGACACATAAATCCCGGTTATGCCCAGACTCGATGTTTCCTGCCTCGTCAGAGCTCCAGGCTGTGGGTTTATCGGGCACGTTAGCTGCACATTAGCCTGTTACACATCAGAAATTTGTGCATTAAAAACACTCACTAACCCGAAACTGTCATAGGAAGCCTTTTATTTTATTAGCTCAATCTTGTTTTTTTTCTTTCAGATTTTTTGGATCTGAATAAACAGATCTGACCAATCAGACGACTGCATTTGGAAACAAGTGTGCTTGTAGCTCAAAAAAAGCAGCAGTACTGAAAACACACATACAAAAATACAGAAAGTGTAAAGTAATCGTGTTTTCCCTCAGACGCAGCGCTCTAGCTGCCGCTCCGGGTCACTCGGCTCTGAAAGGATCTCTCTGCCTCCTCAGATGTGGTCCCAGCTCTGCCCACTGACATCCTCAAATATGCCCAGAAACAGCCGACACAGCTTCAGCTCCTGGAACACACCATGAAATCCTGCCTGCTGCTGAGATTTGGATGAACCAGAATCTCCGTTTCTTCCTTTTCTTGTGTAGAAACATCAGGACCAGCTCGTCATTGCAGGAAAGATTCACCACGTGCTCGGTGTGGAATGCCCTGAAGTTGGCATAAAGTTATGAAATGCTTTGAGCAAGAATAGAAACATGCTGAAATAAAACTACATTAAAGTATTTTTACTCAGCAGCTGATGAAAACAGAACCAGATGTGTTCCCTGAGGGCGGCTGCCTCAGAGTGCGGTATGCCGAAAAGGTTATCTTCAGCCCACACCACGGGCTTTTCCTGTACCTGAAGTATTTTGCTGTTCCATATTTTTATCCTGGGACTGTTTAGCCGTTCACATTTTAAAATAATCCTCCTTTCTCCCACTCTGGGTCTTAGTGCACACAAATGTTTATCCTCCGTATCAAACCAGCAGCTTTAGCGCCACCCAGTTCCAAGACAACTCTCTTCTGATTGGCTGCCCCTCAAACAGAACACAGCAGGTGGGTGGAGCTTATTTGTTAATAGCAGCCATATAGGTCCATTCCTTCTAAAGTCATCATAAAGATTCAGGAGTGTTGAAACGTGGCCTTTAACCTTTTTTACAAGCGTTCTTTAAATGACCGTGACTCATTTGAGACAAAATTCAAACGGCTTCAAAAATAGTCGATGACGAGCTTCACGGAGGTGGAGTTAGCACGTTACTGTCAGTCCTCAGGCCCGCTTGACGCTTTGGTGATAACGTGAGGGGTGCACCTGACTCGGAGCTGGATTGGACATCGGTGGCAGCTGGTCACTGTGTTCAGGTCAGTTGTGTGTGGACTGTAAAAAGCTGGATTAGTGCACTTTTTATTTTAACTGCTTCCCCGAGACTCTTTGTTCACACACTGCATTGTAAATGGTAAATGGCCTGCATTTGTATAGCGCTTTACTTAGTCCCTAAGGACCCCAAAGCGCTTTACACTACATTCATTCATTCACACACTGGTGATGGCAAGCTACATTGTAGCCACAGCCACCCTGGGGCGCACTGACAGAGGCGAGGCTGCCGGACACTGGCGCCACCGGGCCCTCTGACCACCACCAGTAGGCAAACATGGGGTTAGTATCTTGCCCAAGGATGTTTGGCATGCAGCGTGGAGAAGCCTGGGATCAAACCACCGACCTTCTGGTTAGTGGCTGACCTGCTCTGCCACCTGAGCTACAGCTTTGTGAGGCTCCTCATTTCCCCCGGCCTCTCGGCAGAGACGGAGAGCGCAGAGACACAGGCCATAATAGCCACACTAATAGGAAACCCACCAGGTTGAAATAAAGCAGAATTATCCTTTAAGCCCTATTTTGGACAGGATTAACCTTTCGGGGGAGGCGGATGTGGCTCCTGGGCACTGATCCGGATGGGATTTTAAACTTCTCAAAATTACATGATCTTGTTTGTACAAGATAATCAGCAGGACGATCCGAGGGAGGAAGAAAGGAAACATCATTAAATCAGCTTAGATGTGTCAAAAAGGCTCGTCAGCACCTGCCTGTGAGGAATAACGAGTGTTTCCTTTAGTGTCACAGCGATGCAGTCAGGGTTCCCTGTGCGTTACAGACGGGAGGTAATGATTGATATTAGAATACTAACAGTTATCAGATTTTGAACTCTGAGCCACACATGTATACAGACTATAAACACCAATAAATAACGGTGTATTTATTTATTTATTGGCAACGATGTGACGTCTGAGCTGTGTGAGCTCAGACGATGTGAGCTCACTCAGGTAAGCTCACGTTAACCGGCACGTTGTGCAGTGAGGCTCCTGCAGCCTGCAGGTATCCTTGGCAACATGCCGAACCCCTAGTTTCCCCCGATGCATCCACCGGAGTGTGAGTGTGTGAACGTCAGGCTACAAGTGCTTCGGCATGTTGTCCTGTATAAGTACCAGTCCTGAAGTCAAAGCCTGGGTGTGGTCCGCTGCAGGTCCACAGAGGACCTGCTGTTTGGTTTTGGTGATCAGGACCAGCCGTGAGCATTCGTGCTAACTTCAGATTTATTTTCCCTTTTTGTGTGTTCACAGTTATTAAATTGACACATTTGCCCTGCTGACCCATGTATGGCGGTCATGTGACCACTCCATGTTAACTTGTCAAGGTAACCTGAATAAGGTCAGTGACCCCAACTGCCTGTTGCTAGGGTAACCTCTGTAAACCACTCGGCTGGTTGGCTGGTTTCACCGGGTGAAACTGCTCTGTGCTTTGGTCGCTGACGATCGTCTGCAGACGCTTCACAGCTGCTCTCTGAGCTGCAGTGAAGCCGTTAAAAGTTCGACACGACCTGGAAACAAAGAAAGTTCCCCTTCAAAGTAAAAGCTTTGAATCTGCTATCCATGAAAATAACAAATGCTCCATCTTAGGCACTGAATTCATTACCCAGTGTATGATATCATACTTCATCATCATCAAGTATGATGATGTGATTTTTAATCCTTATGCTTTTATTTCTTTAAGATAAACTGTGAAAAATAAAAGATGGAGGAAAATTATACAAATTATTACTCATATATGCAAAATCATTATTTAATTAATTTCTAATTTGTCAACAAACATTGTAGTTAAAAGGAAAAAAATGTGAATATTGGGGCATTTATTTCAGGTTCAGCCGTCACAGAGAATAAGAAAATGGATGAAACACTTTCTCAGCTCAAACTTTTAGTTTCATATTTCTCTACACAAAACATTTATGTTTGATCGTTCTGACCAGCTGGATTTTTTTAACGGCACAAAGGAGGAGAACGGCCCTGCTACACCTGAGCGAAGGAGGCGAAAGACTTCGGTTTGCAACGTGGAAACGGTGAAAATCGAAAGCAAGCTGTGTGAGCGAGCCGTGCCGCAGTTTAATCACTTCAATTGCAGCTTTTAAAGGAAACTGGAAGCAGAGAAAATAGTGCCTCATTTTCTGTTTTGGTGACGTTTGGGAGCCAGAAAAACAGGCGGAGAGCCGAAATGAAAGGTTGGAGAATGAGGGCAGAGTGAGGCAGAGATCAGGTTATAAGGAGTGAGGAGGGCGTAA